>NW_027521555.1:0-72375 GCF_052094955.1 Ictidomys tridecemlineatus
TGCTGAGATTTCAGGCAACTCGTAGTTTTTTGGAAGCTTGGCAACCCCTTTCCATGAAAGTGATTCACGCCAGTCTCTGCTTAGGGCTACATCAACAGTAAACAAACCATAGAGATACAACTTTAAACTGCTTTATTGGGTCAAGTTTCAAAGAGCTAGCACAAACCGTGTTTGATTTAGAGTTCCAAATAAATGTATCCCTATACGAGAAAACAGAGTGAAACCTCAAAATGAAAACGGATACTGCAAACTAACGGTTTAACCTAGAAGAACGAAATTTGGTGAGCCATGTCGGATTGGTGTACTGATCATTCCCTGAAAGTATCATCAAGATTGGGTGAAAATGTGTTTGTTGAGATTTAAGGAAACTCGTAGTTTTTTGGAAGCTTGGCAACCCCTTTCTATGAAAGTGATTCTCGCCAGTCTCAGCTTAGGGCTACATCAACAGCAAACAAACCATAGAGATAGAACTTGAAACTGCTTTATTGGGTCAAGTTACAAAGAGCTAGCAAAAACCGTGTTTGATTTAGAGTTTCAAATACATGTATCCGTTAAGGAGAAAACAGAGTGAAACCTAAAAATGAAAACGGTTAATGCAAACAAACCATTTAACCTAGAACGAAATTTGGTGTGCCACGTGGGATTGGTGTACTGATCATTCTCTGAAAGTATAATCAAGATTGGGTGAAAAAGTGTTTGCTGAGATTTCAGGCCACTCGTAGGTTTATGGAAGCTTGGCAACCCCTTTCCATATAAGTGATTCTCGCAAGTCTTTGCTTAGGGTTACATCAACAGCAAACAAACTGTAGAGATAGAACTAAAAACTGCTTTATTGGGTCAAGTTTAAAAGAGCTAGCACAAACCGTGTTTGATTTAGAGTTCCAATTACATATATCCATATAGGAGAAAACAGAGTGAAACCGCAAAATGAAAACGGTTACTGCAAACGAACGGTTTAACCTAGAAGAACGAAATTTGGTGAGCCAAGTGGGATTGGTGTACTGATCATTCCCTGAAAGTATCATCAAGATTGGGTGAAAAAGTGTTTGCTGAGATTTCAGGCAACTCGTAGTTTTTTGTAAGCTTGGCAACCCCTTTCTATGAAAGTTATTCTCGCCAGTCTCTGCTTAGGGCTACATCAACAGCAAACACACCTTAGAGATAGAACTTGAAACTGCTTTATTGGGTCAAGTTTCAAAGAGCTAGCACAAACCGTGTTTGATTTAGAGTTCCAAATACATGTATCCGTATAGGAGAAAACAGAGTGAAACCTCAAAATGAAAACGGTTACTGCAAACGAACGGTTTAACCTAGAAGAACGAAATTTGGTGAGCCAAGTGGGATTGGTGTACTGATCATTCCCTGAAATTATCATCAAGTTTGGGTGAAAAAGTGTTTGCTGAGATTTCAGGAAACTCGTAGTTTTTTGGAAGCTTTGTAACCCCTTTCCATGAAAGTGACACTCGCCAGTCTCTGCTTAGGGCTATATCAACAACAAAACAAACCATAGAGATAGAACTTGAAACTGCTTTATTGGGTCAAGTTTCAAAGAGCTAGCACAAACCGTGTTTGATTTAGAGTTCCAAATACATGTATCCGTATAGGAGAAAACAGAGTGAAACCTAAAAATGTAAACGGTTACTGCAAACGAACGGTTTCACCTAGAAGAACGAAATTTGGTGAGCCAAGTGGGATTGGTGTACTGATCATTCCCTGAAAGTATCATCAAGATTGGGTGAAAAAGTGTTTGCTGAGATTTCAGGCAACTCGTAGTTTTTTGGAAGCTTGGCAACCCCTTTCCATGAAAGTTATTTTCTCCAGTCTCTGCTTAGGGCTACATCAACAGCAAACAAACCATAAAGATAGAACTTGAAACTGCTGTACTGTGTCAAGTTTCAAACAGCTAGAACAATCCATGTTTGATTTAGAGTTCAAAATACATGTATCCCTATAGGAGAATATGGAGTGAAACCTCAAAATGAAAAGGATTAGTGCAAACGAACGGTTTAGCCTAGAAGAATGAAACTTGGTGAGCCAAGTGGGATTGGTGTACTGATCATTACCTGAAAGAATCATCAAGATTAAGTGAAAAAAGGTTTGCTGAGATTTCAGGCAAAACCTAGTTTTTTGGTAGCTTGGCAACCCCTATCCATGAAAGTGATTTTCTCCAGTCTCTGCTTAGGGCTACATTAACAGCAAACACAGCATAGTGATAGAACTGGAAGCTGCTTTATTGTGTCAAGTTTCAAACAGCTAGCACGAACCGTGTTTGATTTAGAGTTCAAAATACATGTAGCCCTATAGGAGAAAAAAGAGTGAAACCTAAAAATGAAAACGATTAGTGCAAACGAACGGTTTAGCCTAGAAGAATGAAACTTGGTGAGCCAAGTGGGATTGGTGTACTGATCATTACCTGAAAGAATCATCAAGATTGGGTGAAAAAGTGTTTGCTGAGATTTCAGGCAACTCGTAGTGTTTTGGACGCTTGGAAACCCCTTTCCATGGAAGTGACTCTCGCCAGTCTATGCTTAGGGCTACATCAACAGCAAAAAAACCATAGAGATAGAACTTGAAACTGCTTTATTGGGTCAAGTTTCAAAGAGCAAGCCAAACCGTGTTTGATTTAGAGTTCAAAATACATGTATCTGTATATTAGAAAACAGAGTGAAACTTCAAAATGAAAACGGTTACTGCAAACGAACGGTTTAACCTAGAAGAACGAAATTTGGTGAGCCAAGTGAGATTCGTGTACTGATCATTCCCTGAAAGTATACTCAAGATTGGGTGAAAAAGTGTTTGCTGAGATATCAGGCAACACGTAGGTTTTTGGAAGCTTGGCAACCCCTTTCCATGAAAGTGATTCTCGCCAGTCTTTGCTTAGGGCTACATCAAAAGCAAACAAACCATAGACATACAACTTGAAACTGCTTTATTGGGTCAAGTTTCAAAGACCTAGAAAAACCGTGTTTGATTTAGAGTTCCAAATACATGTATCCGAATAGGAGAAAACAGAGTGAAACCTCAAAATGAAAACGGTTACTGCAAACGAACGGTTTAACCTAGGAGAATGAAATTGGGTGAGCCAAGTGGGATTGGTGTACTGATCATTCCCTGAAAGTATCATCAAGATTGGGTGAAAAAGTGTTTGCTGAGATTACAGGAAACTCGTAGTTTTTTGGAAGCTTGGAAACCCCTTTCCATGAAAGTGACTCTCGCCAGTCTATGCTTAGGGCTACATCAACAGCAAAAAAACCATAGAGATAGAACTTGAAACTGCTTTATTGGGTCATGTTTCAAAGAGCTAGCCAAACTGTGTTTGATTTAGAGTTCAAAATACATGTATCTGTATAATAGAAAACAGAGTGAAACCTCAAAATGAAAACGGTTACTGCAAACGAACGGTTTAACCTAGAAGAACGAAATTTGGTGAGCAAAGTGGGATTGGTGTACTGATCATTCCCTGAAATTATCATCAAGATTGGGTGATAAAGTGTTTGCTGAGATTTCAGGCAACTCGTAGGTTTTTAGAATCTCGGCAACCCCTTTCCATGAAAGTGATTCTCGCCAGTCTCTGCTTAGGGCTACATCAACAGCAAACAAACCATAGAGATAGAACTCGAAACTGCTTTATTGGGTCAAGTTTCAAAGAGCTAACACAAAGCGTGTTTGATTTAGAGTTCCAAATACATGTATCCATATAGGAGAAAACAGAGTGAAACCTCAAAATGAAAACGGTTACTGCAAACGAACGGTTTAACCTAGAAGAACGAAATTTGGTGAGCCAAGTGGGATTGGTGTACTGATCATTCCCTGAAAGTATCATCAAGATTTTTTGAAAAAGTGTTTGCTGATCTTTCAGGCAACTCGTAGTTTTTTGGAAGCTTGGAAACCCCTTTCCATGAAAGTGACTCTCGCCAGTCTATGCTTAGGGCTACATCAACAGCAAAAAAACCATAGGGATAGAACTTGAAACTGCTTTATTGTGTCAAGTTTCAAAGGGTTAGCCAAACCGTGTTTGATTTAGAGTTCCAAATACATGTATCTGTATATTAAAAAAGAGAGTGAAACCTCAGAATGAAAACAATTACTGCAAACGAACGGTTTAACCTAGAAGAACGAAATTTGGTGAGCCAAGTGAGATTGGTGTACTGATCATTCCCCGAAAGTATCATCAAGATTGGGTGATAAAGTGTTTGCTGAGATTTCAGGCAACTCGTAGGTTTTTGGAAGCTTGGCAACCCCTTTCCATGAAAGTGATTCTCGCCAGTCTGAGCTTATGGCTACATCAACAGCAAACAAACCATAGAGATAGAACTTGAAACTGCTTTATTGGGTCAAGTTACAAAGAGCTAGCACAAACCGTTTTTGATTTAGAGTTCCAAATACATGTATCCATATATTAGAAAACAGAATGAAACCTCAAAATGAAAACGGTTACTGCAAACGAACGGTTTAACCTAGAAGAACGAAATTTGGTGAGCCAAGTGGGATTGGTGTGCTGATCATTCTCTGAAAGTATAATCAAGATTGGAAGAAAAAGTGTTTGCTGAGATTTCAGGCAACTTTTAGGTTTTTGGAAGCTTGTCAACCCCTTTCCATGAAAGTGATTCTCGCCAGTCTCTGCTTAGGGCTACATCAACAGCAAACAAACCATAGAGATAGAACTTGAAACTGCTTTATTGGGTAAAGTTTCAAAGAGCTAGCACAAACCGTGTTTGATTTAGAGTTCCAAATACATGTATCTGTATAGGAGAAAACAGAGTGAAACCTCAAAATGAAAACGGTTACTGCAAACGAACGGTTTAACCTAGAAGAACGAAATTTGGTGAGCCAAGTTGGTTTGGTGTACTGATCATTCCCTGAAAGTATCATCAAGATTGTGTGAAAAAGTGTTTGCTGAGATTTCAGACAACTCATAGTTTTATGGAAGCTTGGCAACCTCTTTCCATGAAAGTGACTCTCGCCAGTCTCTGCTTAGGGCTACATCAACAGCAAACAAACCATAGACACAGAACGTGAAACTGCTTTATTGGGTCAAGTTTCAAAGAGCTAGCACAAACCGTGTTTGATTTAGAGTTCCAAATACATGTATCCGTATAGGAGAAAACAGAGTGAAACCTCAAAATGAAAACGGTTACTGCAAACGAAAGGTTTAACCTAGAAGAACGAAATTTGGTGAGCCAAATGGGATTGGTGTTCTGATCATTCTCTTAAAGTATCATCAAGATTGAGTGAAAAAGTGTTTGCTGAGATTTCAGGCAACTTTTAGGTTTTTGGAAGCTTGGCAACCCCTTTCCATGAAAGTGATTCTCGCCAGTCTCTGCTTAGGGCTACATCAACAGAAAACAAACCATAGAGATCGAACTTGAAACTGCTTTATTGGGTCAAGTTTCAAAGAGCTAGCACAAACCGTGTTTGATTTAGAGTTCCAAACACATGTATCTGTATAGGAGAAAACAGAGTGAAACCTCAAAAAGAAAACGGTTACTGCACACGAACGATTTAACCTAGAAGAACGAAATTTGGTGAGACAAGTGGGATTGGTGTACTGATCATTCCCTGAAAGTATCATCAAGATTGGGTGAAAAAGTGTTTGCTGAGATTTCAGGCAACTCGTAGTTTTTTGGAAGCTTGGAAACCCCTTTCCATGAAAGTGACTCTCGCCAGTCTATGCTTAGGGCTACATCAAGAGCAAACAAACCATAGAGAGAGAACTTGAAACTGCTTTATTGGGTAAAGTTTCAAAGAGCTAGCACAAACCGTGTTTGATTTAGAGTTCCAAATACAGGTATCCGTTAAGGAGAAAACAGAATGAAACCTCAAAATGAAAACGGTTACTGCAAACGAATGGTTTAACCTAGAAGAACGAAATTTGGTGAGCCAAGTGGGATTGGTGTACTGATCATTCCCTGAAAGTATCATCAAAATTGGGTGAAAAAGTGTTTGCTGAGATTTCAGGCAACTCGTAGTTTTTTGGAAGCTTGGAAACCCCTTTCCATGGAAGTGACTCTCGCCAGTCTATGCTTAGGGCTACATCAACAGCAAACAAACCATAGAGAGAGAACTAGAAACTGCTTTATTGGGTCAAGTTTCAAAGAGCTAGCACAAACCGTGTTTGATTTAGAGTTCCAAATACATGTATCCGTATAGGAGAAAACAGAGTGAAACCTCAAAATGAAAATGGTTACTGCAAACGAATGGTTTAACCTAGAAGAACGACATTTGGTGAGCTGAGTGGGATTGGTGTACTGATCATTCCCTGAAAGTATCATCAAGATTGGGTGAAAAAGTGTTCGCTGAGATTTCAGGCAACTCATAGTTTTTTGGAAGCTAGGCAACCCCTTTCCATGGAAGTGATTCTCGCCAGTCTCTGCTGAGGGCTACACAGAGAGCAAGCATACCATAGAGACATAACTTTAAACTGCTTTATTTGGTCATGTTTCAAAGCGCTAGTACAAACCGTGTTTGATTTAGAGTTCCAAATACATGTATCCGTATAGGAGAAAACAGAGTAAAACCTCAAAATGAAAACGGTTACTGCAAACGAACGGTTTAACCTAGAAGAACGAAATTTGGTGAGCCAAGTGGGATTGGTGTACTGATCATTCTCTGAAAGTATCATCAAGATTGGGTGAAAAAGTGTTTGCTGAGATTTCAAGCAACTCGAGTTTTTTGGAAGCTTGGCAACCCCTTTTATGAAAGTGATTCTCGCCACTCTCTGTTTAGGGCTACATCAACAGCAAACAAACCATAAAGATAGAACTTAATTCTGCTTTATTGGGACAAGTTCCAAAGAGCTAGCACAAACCGTGTTTGATTTAGAGTTCCCAATACATGTATCCGTATAGGAGAAAACAGAGTGAAACCTCAAGATGAAAACGGTTACTGCAAACGAACGGTTTAACCTAGAAGAACGAAGTATAGTGAGCCAAGTGGGATTGCTGTACTGATCATTCCCTGAAAGTATCATCAAGATTGGGTGAAAAAGTGTTTGCTGAGATTTCAGGCAACTCGTAGTTTTTTGGAAGATTGGCAACCCCTTTCCATGAAAGTGATTCTCGCCAGTCTCTGCTGAGGGCTACATCAACAGCAAACAAACCATAGAGAGAGAACTTGAAACTGCTTTATTGGGTCAAGTGTCAAAGAGCTAGCACAAACTGTGTTTGATTTAGAGTTCCAAATACATGTATCCGTATAGGAGAAAACAGAGTGAAACCTCAAAATGAAAACGGTTACTGCAAACGAACGGTTTAACCTAGAAGAACAAAATTTGGTGAGCCAAGTGGGATTGGTGTACTGATCATTACCTGAAAGTATCATCAAGATTGTGTGAAAAAGTGTTTGCTGAGATTTTAGGCAACTCATAGTTTTGTGGAAGCTTGGCAACCCCTTTACATGAAAGTTGTTCTCGCCAGTCTCTGCTTAGGGCTACATCTACAGCAAACAACCATAGAGATAGAACTTGAAATTGCTTTATTGGGTCAAGTTTCAAAGCGCTAGAACAAACCGTGTTTGATTTAGAGTTCCAAATACATGTATCCGTATAGGAGAAAACAGAGTGAAACCTGAAAATGAAAACGGTTACTGCAAACAAACGGTTTAACCTAGAAGAACGAAATTTGGTGAGCCAAGTGGGATTGGTGTAAAGATCATTCCCTGAAAGTATCATCAAGTTTGGGTAAAAAGTGTTTGCTGAGACTTCAGGTAATTTGTAGTTTTTTGGAAGCTTGGCAACCCCTTTCCATGGAAGTGATTCTCGCCAGTCTCTGCTGAGGGCTACACCAACAGCAAACAAACCATAGAGATAGAATTTGAAAGTGCTTTATTGGGTCAAGTTTCAAAGCGCTAGCACAAACCGTGTTTGATTTAGAGTTCCAAATACATGTATCCATATAGGAGAAAACAGAGTGAAACCTCAAAATGAAAACGGTTACTGCAAACGAACGGTTTAACCTAGAAGAACGAAATTTAGTGAGGCAAGTGGGATCGGTGTACTGATCATTCCCTGAAAGTATCATCAAGATTGGGTAAAAAAGTGTTTGCTGAGAATTCAGGCAACTCGTAGTTTTTGGAAGCTTGGCAACCTTTTTCCATGTAAGTGATTCTCGCCAGTCTCTGCTTAGGGCTCCATCAGCAGCAAAGAAACCATAGAGATAGAACTTGAAACTGCTTTATTGGGTCAAATTTCAAAGAGCTAGCACAAACCTTGTTTGATTTAGAGTTCCAAATACATGTGTCCGTATAGGGGAAAACAGATTGAAACCTCAAGATGAAAACGGTTACTGCAAACGAACGGTTTAACCTAGAAGAACGAAATTTGGAGAGCCAAGTGGGATTGGTGTACTGATCATTCCCTGAAAGTATCATCAAGATTGGGTGAAAAAGTGTTCGCTGAGATTTCAGGCAACTCATAGTTTTTTGGAAGCTTGGACACCCCTTTCCATGGAAGTGATTCTCGCCAGTCTCTGCTGAGGGCTACACCGACAGCAAACAAACCATAGAGAGAGAACTTGAAACTGCTTTATTTGGTCAAGTTTCAATGCGCTAGCACAAACCGTGATAGATTTAGAGTTCCAAATACATGTATCCTTATAGGGGAAAACAGATTGAAACCTCAAGATGAAAAGGTTTACTGCAAACGAACGGTTTAACCTAAAAGAATGGAATTTGGTGAGCCAAGTGAAAATGGTGTACTGATCATTCCGTGAAAGTAGCATCAAGATTGGGTGAAAAAGTGTTTGCTGAGTGTTCAGGCAACTAGTAGTTTTTTGGAAGCTTGGCAACCCCTTTCCATGAAAGTGATTCTCGCCAGTCTCTGCTTAGGGCTACATCAACAGCAAACAAACCATAGAGATAGAACTTGAAACTGTTTATTGGGTCAAGTTTCAAAGAGCTAGCACAAACCGTGTTTGATTTAGAGTTCCAAATACATGTATCCATATAGGAGAAAACAGAGTGAAACCTCAAAATGAAAACGGTTACTGCAAACGAACGGTTTAACCTAGAAGAACGAAATTTGGTGAGCAAAGTGGGATTGGTGTACTGATCATTCCCTGAAAGTATCATCAAGATTGGGTGAAAAAGTGTTTGCTGAGATTTCAGGCAACTCATAGTTTACTGGAAGCTTGGAAACCCTTTCCATGAAAGTGATTCTCGCCAGTCTCTGCTTAGGACTACATCAACAGCAAACAAACCATAGAGAGAGAACTTGAAACTGCTTTATTGGGTCAAGTTTCAAAGAGCTTGCACAAACCGTGTTTGATTTAGAGTTCCAAATACATGTATCCGTATAGGAGAAAACAGAGTGAAACCTCAAAATGAAAACGGTTACTGCAAACGAACGGTTTAACCTAGAAGAACGAAATTTGGTGAGCCAAGTGGGAATGGTGTACTGATCATTCCCTGAAAGATTCAAATTTATTTGGTGAAAAAGTGGTTGCTGAGATTTCAGGCAACTCGTAGTTTTTTGGAAGCTTGTCAACCCCTTTCCATGTAAGTGATTCTCGCCAGTCTCTGCTTAGGGCTACATGAACAGCAAACAAACCATAGAGATAAAACTTGAAACTGCTTTATTGGGTCAAGTTTCAAAGAGCTAGCACAAACCGTGTTTGATTTAGAGTTCCAAATACATGTATCCGTATAGGAGAAAACAGAGTGAAACCTCAAAATGAAAACGGTTACTGCAAACGAACGGTTTAAGCTAGAAAAACAAAATTGTGTCAGCCAAGTGGGATTGGTGTACTGATCATTCCCTGAAAGTATCATCAAGATTGGGTGAAAAATTGTTTGCTGAGATTTCAGGCAAGTCGTAGTTTTTTGGAAGATGGCAACCCCTTTCTATGAAAGTGATTCTCGCCAGTCTCTGCTTAGGGCTACATCAACAGCAAACAAACCATAGAGATAGAACTTGAAACTGCTTTATTGGGTCAAGTTTCAAAGCGCTAGCACAAACCGTGTTTGATTTAGAGTCCAAATACATGTATCCATATAGGAGAAAACAGAGTGAAACCTCAAAATGAAAACGGTTACTGCAAACGAACGGTTTAACCTAGAAGAACGAAATTTGGTGAGCAAAGTGTGATTGGTGTACTGATCATTCCGTGAAAGTAGAATCAAGATTGGGTGAAAAAGTGTTTGCTGAGTGTTCAGGCAAATAGTAGTTTTTTGGAAGCTTGGCAACCCCTTTCCATGAAAGTGATTCTCGCCAGTCTCTGCTTCGGGCTACATCAACAGCAAACAAACCATAGAGATAGAACTTGAAACTGTTTATTGGGTCAAGTTTCAAAGAGCTAGCACAAACCGTGTTTGATTTAGAGTTCCAAATACATGTATCCATATAGGAGAAAACAGAGTGAAACCTCAAAATGAAAACGGTTACTGCAAACGAACGGTTCAACCTAGAAGAACGAAATTTGGTGAGCCAAGTGGGATTGGTGTACTGATCATTCCCTGAAAGTATCATCAAGATTGGGTGAAAAAGTGTTTGCTGAGATTTCAGGCAACTCATAGTTTACTGGAAGCTTGGAAACCCTTTCCATGAAAGTGATTCTCGCCAGTCTCTGCTTAGGACTACATCAACAGCAAACAAACCATAGAGAGAGAACTTGAAACTGCTTTATTGGGTCAAGTTTCAAAGAGCTTGCACAAACCGTGTTTGATTTAGAGTTCCAAATACATGTATCCGTATAGGAGAAAACAGCGTGAAACCTCAAAATGAAAATGGTTACTGCAAATGAACGGTTTAACCTAGAAGAACGAATTTTGGTGAGCCAAGTGGGATTGGTGTACTGATCATTCCCTGAAAGTATCATCAAGATTGGGTGAAAAAGTGTTTTCTGAGATTTCAGCTACCTCGTAGTTTTTGGAAGCTTGGCAACCCCTTTCCGTGAAAGTGATTCTCGCCCGTCTCTGCTTAGGGCTACATCAGCAGCAAACAAACCATAGAGATAGAACTTGAAACTGCTTTATTGGGTCAAATTTCAAAGAGCTAGCACAAACCTTGTTTGATTTAGAGTTCCAAATACATGTGTCCGTATAGGGGAAAACAGATTGAAACCTCAAGATGAAAACGGTTACTGCAAACGAACGGTTTAACCTAGAAGAACGAAATTTGGTGAGCCAAGTGGGAATGGTGTACTGACCATTCACTGAAAGTATCAATTTTATTTGGTGAAAAAGTGGTTGCTGAGATTTCAGGCAACTCGTAGTTTTTTGGAAGCTTGTCAACCCCTTTCCATGAAAGTGATTCTCGCCAGTCTCTGCTTAGGGCTACATGAACAGCAAACAAACCATAGAGATAAAACTTGAAACTGCTTTATTGGGTAAAGTTTCAAAGAGCTAGCACAAACCGTGTTTGATTTAGAGTTCCAAATACATGTATCCGTATAGGAGAAAACAGAGTGAAACCTCAAAATGAAAACGGTTACTGCAAACGAACGGTTTAAGCTAGAAAAACAAAATTGGGTCAGCCAAGTGGGATTGGTGTACTGATCATTCCCTGAAAGTATCATCAGGATTGGGTGAAAAATTGTTTGCTGAGATTTCAGGCAAGTCGTAGTTTTTTGGAAGATGGCAACCCCTTTCCATGAAAGTGATTCTCGCCAGCCTCTGCTTAAGGCTACATCAACAGCAAAAAAACCATAGAGATAGATTTTGAAACTGCTTTATTGGGTCAAGTTTCAAAGAGCTAGCACAAACCGTGTTTGATTTAGAGTTCCAAATACATGTATCCCTATAGGAGAAAACAGAGTGAAACCTGAAAATGAAAACGGTTACTGCAAACGAACGGTTTAACCTAGAAGAACGAAATTTGCTGAGCCAACTGGGATTGGTATACTGATCATTTCCTGAAAATATCATCAAGATCGAGTGAAAGAGTGGTTGTTGAGATTTCAGGCAAATGTAGTTTTTTGGAAGCTTGGCAACCCCTTTCCATGAAAGTGATTCTCGCCAGTCTCTGCTTAGGGCTACATCAACAGCAAACAAACCATAGATAGAGAACTTGAAACTGCTTTATTGGGTCAAGTTTCAAAGAGCTAGCACAAACCTTGTTTGATTTAGAGTTCCAAATACATGTGTCCGTATAGGGGAAAACAGATTGAAACCTCAAGATGAAAACGGTTACTGCAAACGAACGGTTTAAGCTAGAAAAACAAAATTGGGTCAGCCAAGTGGGATTGGTGTACTGATCATTCCCTGAAAGTATCATCAAGATTGGGTGAAAAATTGTTTGCTGAGATTTCAGGCAAGTCGTAGTTTTTTGGAAGATGGCAACCCCTTTCCATGAAAGTGATTCTCGCCAGCCTCTGCTTAAGGCTACATCAACAGCAAAAAAACCATAGAGATAGATTTTGAAACTGCTTTATTGGGTCAAGTTTCAAAGAGCTAGCACAAACCGTGTTTGATTTAGAGTTCCAAATACATGTATCCCTATAGGAGAAAACAGAGTGAAACCTGAAAATGAAAACGGTTACTGCAAACGAACGGTTTAACCTAGAAGAACGAAATTTGCTGAGCCAACTGGGATTGGTATACTGATCATTTCCTGAAAATATCATCAAGATCGAGTGAAAGAGTGGTTGTTGAGATTTCAGGCAAATGTAGTTTTTTGGAAGCTTGGCAACCCCTTTCCATGAAAGTGATTCTCGCCAGTCTCTGCTTAGGGCTACATCAACAGCAAACAAACCATAGATAGAGAACTTGAAACTGCTTTATTGGGTCAAGTTTCAAAGAGCTAGCACAAACCGTGTTTGATTTAGAGTTCCAAATACATGTATCTGTATAGGAGAAAACAGAGTGAAACCTCAAAATGTAAATGGTTACTGCAAACGAACGGTTTAACCTAGAAGAACGAAATTTGGTGAACCAAGTAGGATTGGTGTACTGATCATTCCTTGAAAGTATCATCAAGATTGGGTAAAAAAGTGTTTGCTGAGATTTCAGGCAACTCGTAGTTTTTCAGAAGCTTGGCAACCCCTTTCCATGAAAGTGAGTCTCGCCAGTCTCTGCTTAGGGCTACATCAACAGCAAACAAACCATAGAGATAGAACTTGAAACTGTTTATTGGGTCAAGTTTCAAAGAGCTAGCAGAAAGCGTGTTTGATTTAGAGTTCCAAGTACATGTATCCGTATAGGAGAAAACAGAGTGAAACCTCAAAATGAAAACGGTTACTGCAAACAAACGGTTTAACCTAGAGGAACGAAATTTGGTGAGCAAAGTGGGATTGGTGTACTGATCATTCCCTGAAAGTATCATCAAGATTGGGTAAAAAAGTGTTTGCTGAGAATTCAGGCAACTCGTAGTTTTTGGAAGCTTGGCAACCTTTTTCCATGTAAGTGATTCTCGCCAGTCGCTGCTTAGGGCTCCATAGCAAAGAACCATAGAGATAGAACTTGAAACTGCTCTATAGGGTCAAGTTTCAAAAAGCTAGCACAAACCGAGTTTGATTTAGAGTTCCAAATACATGTATCCTTAGAGGAGAAAAAGAGTGAAACCTCAAAATGAAAACGGTTACTGCAAATGATGGTTTAACATAGAAGAACGAAATTTCGTGAGCCAAGTGGGATTGGTGTACTGATCATTCCCTGAAAGTATCATCAAGATTGGGTGAAAAAGTGTTTGCTGAGATTTCAGGCAACTCGTAGTTTTTTGGAAGCTTGGCAACCCCTTTCCATGAAAGCGATTCTCGCCAGTCTCTGCTTAGGGCTACATCAACAGCAAACAAACCATAGAGATACAACTTGAAACTGCTTTATTGGGTCAAGTTTCAAAGAGCTAGCACAAACCGTGTTTGATTTAGAGTTTCAAATACATGTATCCGTATAGGAGAAAACAGAGTGAAACCACAAAATGAAAACGGTTACTGCAAACGAACGGTTTAACCTAGAAGAACGAAATTTGGTGAGCCAAGTGGGATTGTGTACTGATTATTCCCTGAAAGTATCATCAAGATTCAGTGAAAAAGTGGTTGCTGAGATTTCAGGCAACTCGAAGTTTTTTTAAGCTTGGCAACCCCTTTCCATGAAAGTGATTCTAGCCAGTCTCTGCTTAGGGCTACATCAACAGCAAACAAACCATAGAGATAGAACTTGAAACTGCTATACTGGGTCAAGTTACAAAGAGCTAGCACAAACCGTGTTTGATTTAGAGTTCCAAATACATGTATCTGTATAGGAGAAAACAGAGTGAATCCTCAAAATGAAAACGGTTTCTGCAAACGAACGGTTTTTCCTAGAAGAACGAAATTTGGTGAGCCAAGTGGGATTGGTGTACTGATCATTCCCTGAAAGTATCATCAAGATTGGGTGAAAAAGTGTTTGCTGATATTTCAGGCAACTCGTAGTTTTTTGGAAGCTTGGCAACCCCTTTCCATGAAAGTGATTCTCGCCAGTCTCTGCTTAGGGCTACATCAACAGCAAACAAACCATAGAGATAGAACTTGAAACTGCTTTATTGGGTCAAGTTTCAAAGAGCTAGCACAAACCGTGTTTGATTTAGAGTTCCAAATACATGTATCCGTATAGGAGAAAACAGAGTGAAACCTCAAAATGAAAACGGTTACTGCAAACGAACGGTTTAACCTAGAAGAACGAAATTTGGTGAGCCAAGTGGGATTGGTGTACTGATAATTCCCTGAAAGTATCATCAAGATTCAGTGAAAATGTGGTTGCTGAGATTTCAGGCAACTAGAAGATTTTTGGAAGCTTGGCAACCCCTTTCCATGAAAGTGATTCTAGCCAGTCTCTGCTTAGGGCTACATCAACAGCAAACAAACCATAGAGATAGAACTTGAAACTGCTATACTGGGTCAAGTTACAAAGAGCTAGCACAAACCGTGTTTGATTTAGAGTTCCAAATACATGTATCTGTATAGGAGAAAACAGAGTGAATCCTCAAAATGAAAACGGTTTCTGCAAACGAACGGTTTTTCCTAGAAGAACAAAATTTGGTGAGCCAAGTGGGATTGGTGTACTGATCATTCCCTGATATATCATCAAGATTGGGTTGAAAAAGTTTTTGCTGAGATTTCAGGCAACTCGTAGTTTTTGGAAGCTTGGCAACCCCTTTCCATGAAAGTGATTCTCGCCAGTCTCTGCTTAGGGCTACATCAACAGCAAACAAACCATAGAGATACAACTTGAAACTTCTTTATTGGGTCAAGTTTCAAAGAGCTAGCACAAACCGTGTTTGATTTAGAGTTCCAAATACATGTATCCGTATAGGAGAAAACAGAGTGAAACCTCAAAATGAAAACAGTTACTGCAAACGAACGGTTTAACCTAGAAGAACGAAATTTGGTGAGCCAAGTAGGATTGGTGTACTGATAATTCTCTGAAAGTATCATCAATATTGGGTAAAAAATGGTTGCTGAGATTTCAGGCAACTCGTAGTTTTTTGGAAGCTTGGCAACCCCTTTCCATGAAAGTGATTCTCGCCAGTCTCTGATTAGGGCTACATCAACAGCAAACAAACCATAGAGAAAGAATTTGAAACTGCTTTATTGGGTCAATTTCAAAAAGCTAGCACAAACCGTGTTTGATTTAGAGTTCCAAATACATGAATCCACATAGGAGAAAACAGAGTGAAACCTCAAAATGAAAACGGTTACTGCAAACGAACTGTTTCACATAGAAGAACGAAATTTGGTGAGCCAAGTGGGATTGGTGTACTGATCATTCCCTTAAAGTATCATCAAGATTGGGTGAAATAGTGGTTGCTGAGATTTCAGGAAACTCGTATTTTTTGGAAGCTTGGCAACCCCTTTCCATGAAAGTGATTCTCTCCAGTCTCTGTTTAGGGCTACATCAACAGCAAACAAACCATAGAGATAGAACTTGAAACTGCTTTATTTGGTCAAGTTTCAAAGAGCTAGCACAAACCGTGTTTGATTTAGAGTTCCAAATACATGTATCTATATAGGAGAAAACAGAGTGAAACCTCAAAAAGAAAACGGTTACTGCAAACGAATGGTTTAACCTAGAAGAACGAAATTTGGTGAGCCAAGTGGATTGGTGTACTGATCATTCCCTGAACGTATCATCAAGATTGGGTGAAAAAGTGTTTGCTGAGATTTCAGGCAACTCGTAGTTTTTTGGAAGCATGGCAACCCCTTTCCATGAAAGTCATTCTCGCCAGTCTCTGCTTAGGGCTACATCAGCAGCAAACAAACCCTAGAGATAGAACTTGAAACTGCTTTATTGGGTCAAGTTTCAAAGAGCTAGCACAATCCGTGTTTGATTTAGAGTTCCAAATACATGTATCCTTATAGGAGAAAACAGAGTGAAACCTCAAAATGAAAACGGTTACTGCAAACGAACGGTTTAACCTAGAAGAACGAAATTTGGTGAGCCAAGTGGGATTGGTGTACTGATCATTCTCTGTAAGTATCATCAATATTGAGAAAAAAAGTGGTTGCTGAGATTTCAGGCAACTCGTAGTTTTTTGGAAGCTTGGCAACCCCTTTCCATGAAAGTGATTCTCGCAGGTCTCTGCTTAGGGCTACATCAACAGCAAAGAAACCATAGAGATAGAACTTGAAACTGCTCTATTGGGTCAAGTTTCAAAGAGCTAGCACAAACCGTGTTTGATTTAGAGTTCCAAATACATGTATCCATATAGGAGAAAACAGAGTGAAACCACAAAATGAAAACGGGTACTGCAAACGAACGGTTTAACCTAGAAGAACGAAATTTGGTGAGCCAAGTGGGATTGGTGTACTGATCATTCCCTGAAAGTATCATAAAGATTGGGTGAAAAAGTGTTTGCTGAGATTTCAGGCAACTCGTAGTTTTTCGGAAGCTTGGCAACCCCTTTCCATTAAAGTGAATCTCGCTAGTCTCTTCTAAGGGGTACATCAACAGCAAACAAACCATAGAGATAGAATTTGAAACTGATTTATTGGGTCAAGTTTCAAAGAGCTAGCACAAACCGTGTTTGATTTAGAGTTCCAAATACATGTATCCGTATAGAAGAAAAAATAGTGAAACCTCAAAATGAAAACGGTTACTGCAAACGAACGGTTAAACCTAGAAGAACGGAATTTGGTGAGCCAAGTGGGATTGGTATACTGATCAATTTCTGAATGTATCATGAAGATTGCATGAAAAAGTGTTTCCTGAGATTTCAAAAAACTCGTAGTTTTTTCGAACCTTCCCAACCGCTTTCCATGAAAGTGATTCTCGCCAGTCTCTGCTTAGGCTACGTCAACAGCAAACAAACCATTGAGATACAACTTGAAACTGCTTTATTGGGTCAAGTTTCAAAGAGCTAGCACAAACCGTGTTTGATTTAGAGTTCCAAATACATGTATCCGTATAGGAGAATACAGAGTGAAACCTCAAAATGAAAACGGTTACTGCAAACGAACGGTTTAACCTAGAAGAACGAAATTTGGTGAGCCAAGTGGGATTGGTGTACTGATCATTCCCTGAAAGTATCATCAAGATTGGGTGAAAAAGTGGTTGCTGAGATTTCAGGCAACTCGTAGTTTTTTGGAAGCTTGGCAACCCCTTTCTATGAAAGTGATTCTCGCCAGTCTCTGCTTAGGGCTACATCAACAGCAAACAAACCATAGAGATAGAACTTGAAACTGCTTTATTGGGTCAAGGTTCAAAGAGCTAGCAGAAACAGTGTTGGATTTAGAGTTCCAAATACATGTATCCATATAGGAGAAAACAGAGTGAAACCTCAAAATGAAAACGGTTACTGCAAACAAACGGTTTAACCGAGAAGAACGAAATTTGGTGAGCCAAGTGGGATTGGTGTACTGATCATTCCCTGAAAGTATCATCAAGATTCGGTAAAAAAGTGTTTGCTGAGATTTCAGGAAACTCGTAGTTTTTGGAAGCTTGGCAAACCCTTTCCATGTATGTGATTCTCGCCAGTCTCTGCTTAGGGCTCCATCAACAGCAAAGAAGCCATAGAGATAGAACTTGAAACTGCTCTATTGGGTCAAGTTTCAAAGAGCAAGCACAAACCGTGTTTGATTTAGAGTTCCAAATACATGTATCCTTATAGAACAAAACAGAGTGAAACCTCAAAATGAAAACGGTTACTGCAAACGAAAGGTTTAACCTAGAAGAACGAAATTTGGAGAGCCAAGTGGGATTGGTGTACTGATCATTCCCTGAAAGTATCATCAAGATTGGGTGAAAAAATGTTTGCTGAGATTTCAGGCAACTCGTAGTTTTTCGGAAGCTTGGCAACCCCTTTCCATGAAAGTGATTCTCGCCAGTCTCTGATTAGGGCTACATCAACAGCAAACAAACCATAGAGATAGAACTTAAAACTGCTTTATTGGGTCAATTTCAAAAAGCTAGCACAAACCGTGTTTGATTTAGAGTTCCAAATACATGTATCTGTATAGGAGAAAACAGAGTGAAACCTCAAAATGAAAACGGTTACTGCAAACGAACGGTTTAACCTAGAAGAACGAAATTTGGTGAGCCAAGTTGGATTGGTGTACTGATCATTTTCTGAAAGTATCATCAAGATTGGGTGAAAAAGTGTTTGCTGAGATTTCAAAAAACTCGTATTTTTTTCGAAGATTCCCAAACCCTTTCCATGAAAGTGATTCTCGCCAGTCTCTGCTTAGGCTACGTCAACAGCAAACAAACCATTGAGATACAACTTGAAACTGCTTTATTGGGTCAAGTTTCAAAGAGCTAGCACAAACCGTGTTTGATTTAGAGTTCCAAATACATGTATCCGTATAGGAGAAAACAGAGTGAAACCTCAAAATGAAAACGGTTACTGCAAACGAACGGTTTAACCTAGAGGAACAAAATTTGGTGAGCCAAGTGGGATTGGTGTACTGATCATTCCCTGAAGGTATCATCAAGATTGGGTGAAAAAGTGGTTGCTGAGATTTCAGGCAACTCGTAGTTTTTTGGAAGCTTGGCAACCCCTTTCTATGAAAGTGATTCTCGCCAGTCTCTGCTTAGGGCTGCATCAACAGCAAACAAACCATTGAGATAGAACTTGAAACTGCTTTATTGGGTCAAGGTTCAAAGAGCTAGCAGAAACAGTGTTTGATTTAGAGTTCCAAATACATGTATCCGTATAGGAGAAAACAGAGTGAAACCTCAAAATGAAAACGGTTACTGCAAACAAACGGTTTAACCGAGAAGAACGAAATTTGGTGAGCCAAGTGGGATTGGTGTACTGATCATTCCCTGAAAGTATCATCAAGATTCGGTAAAAAAGTGTTTGCTGAGATTTCAGGAAACTCGTAGTTTTTGGAAGCTTGGCAACCCCTTTCCATGTAAGTGATTCTCGCCAGTCTCTGCTTAGGGCTCCATCAACAGCAAAGAAACCATAGAGATAGAACTTGAAACTGCTCTATTGGGTCAAGTTTCAAAGAGCTAGCACAAACCGTGTCTGATTTAGAGTTCCAAATACATGTATCCTTATAGAAGAAAACAGAGTGAAACCTCAAAATGAAAACGGTTACTGCAAACGAACGGTTTAACCTAGAAGAATGAAATTTGGAGAGCCAAGTGGGATTGGTGTACTGATCATTCCCTGAAAGTATCATCAAGATTGGGTGAAAAAATGTTTGCTGAGATTTCAGGCAACTCGTAGTTTTTCGGAAGGTTGGCAACCCCTTTCCATGAAAGTGATTCTCGCCAGTCTCTGCTTAGGGCTACATCAACAGCAAACAAACCATACAGATAGAACTTAAAACTGCTTTATTGGGTCAATTTCAAAAAGCTAGCACAAACCGTGTTTGATTTAGAGTTCCAAATACATGTATCTGTATAGGAGAAAACAGAGTGAAACCTCAAAATGAAAACGGTTACTGCAAACGAACGGTTTAACCTAGAAGACGAAATTTGGAGAGATAAGTGGGATTGGTGTACTGATCATTCCCTGAAAGTATCATCAAGATTGGGTGAAAAAGTGTTTGCTGAGTTTTCAGGCAACTCGTAGTTTTTCGGAAGCTTGGCAACCCCTTTCCATGAAAGTGATTCTCGCCAGTCTCTGCTTAGGGCTACATCAACAGCAAACAAACCATAGAGATAGAATTTGAAACTGCTTTACTGGGTCAATTTCAAAAATCTAGCACAAACTGTGTTTGATTTAGATTTCCAAATACATGTATCTGTATAGGAGAAATCAGAGTGAAACCTCAAAATGAAAACGGTTACTGCAAACGAATGGTTTAACCTAGAAGAACGAAATTTGGTGAGCCAAGTGGGATTGGTGTACTGATCATTCCCTGAAAGTATCATCAAGATTGGGTGAAATAGTGGTTGCTGAGATTTCAGGAAACTCGTAGTTTTTTGGAAGCTTGGCAACCCCTTTCCATGAAAGTGATTCTCGCCAGTCTCTGCTTAGGGCTACATCAACAGCAAATAAACCATAGAGATAGAACTTGAAACTGCTTAATTTGCTCAAGTTTCAAAGAGCTAGCACAAACCGTGTTTGATTTAGAGTTCCAAATACATGTATCTATATAGGAGAAAACAGAGTGAAACCTCAAAAAGAAAACGGTTACTGAAAACGAATGGTTTAACCTAGAAGAACGAAATTTGGTGAGCCAAGTGGGATTGGTGTACTGATCATTACCTGAACGTATCATCAAGATTGGGTGAAAAAGTGTTTGCTGAGATTTCAGGCAACTCTTAGTTTTTTGGAAGCATGGCAACCCCTTTCTATGAAAGTGATTCTCGCCAGTCTCTGCTTAGGGCTACATCAGCAGCAAACAAACCCTAGAGATAGATCTTGAAACTGCTTTATTGGGTCAAGTTTCAAAGAGCTAGCACAATCCGTGTTTGATTTAGAGTTCCAAATACATGTATCCGTATATTAGAAAAGAGAGTGAAACCTCAAAATGAAAACGGTTACTGCAAACGAACGGTTTAACCTAGAAGAACGAAATTTGGTGAGCCAAGTTGGATTGGTGTACTGATCATTTTCTGAAAGTATCATGAAGATTGCATGAAAAAGTGTTTGCTGAGATTTCAAAAAACTCGTAGTTTTTTCGAAGCTTCCCAACCCCTTTCCATGAAAGTGATTCTCGCCAGTCTCTGCTTAGGGCTGCATCAACAGCAAACAAACCATGGAGATAGAACTTGAAACTGCTTTATTGGGTCAAGGTTCAAAGAGCTAGCAGAAACAGTGTTTGATTTAGAGTTCCAAATACATGTATCCGTATAGGAGAAAACAGAGTGAAACCTCAAAATGAAAACGGTTACTGCAAACAAACGGTTTAACCGAGAAGAACGAAATTTGGTGAGCCAAGTGGGATTGGTGTACTGATCATTCCCTGAAAGTATCATCAAGATTCGGTAAAAAAGTGTTTGCTGAGATTTCAGGAAACTCGTAGTTTTTGGAAGCTTGGCAACCCCTTTCCATGTAAGTGATTCTCGCCAGTCTCTGCTTAGGGCTCCATCAACAGCAAAGAAACCATAGAGATAGAACTTGAAACTGCTCTATTGGGTCAAGTTTCAAAGAGCTAGCACAAACCGTGTCTGATTTAGAGTTCCAAATACATGTATCCTTATAGAAGAAAACAGAGTGAAACCTCAAAATGAAAACGGTTACTGCAAACGCACGGTTTAACCTAGAAGAATGAAATTTGGAGAGCCAAGTGGGATTGGTGTACTGATCATTCCCTGAAAGTATCATCAAGATTGGGTGAAAAAATGTTTGCTGAGATTTCAGGCAACTCGTAGTTTTTCGGAAGGTTGGCAACCCCTTTCCATGAAAGTGATTCTCGCCAGTCTCTGCTTAGGGCTACATCAACAGCAAACAAACCATACAGATAGAACTTAAAACTGCTTAATTGGGTCAATTTCAAAAAGCTAGCACAAACCGTGTTTGATTTAGAGTTCCAAATACATGTATCTGTATAGGAGAAAACAGAGTGAAACCTCAAAATGAAAACGGTTACTGCAAACGAACGGTTTAACCTAGAAGACGAAATTTGGAGAGATAAGTGGGATTGGTGTACTGATCATTCCCTGAAAGTATCATCAAGATTGGGTGAAAAAGTGTTTGCTGAGTTTTCAGGCAACTCGTAGTTTTTCGGAAGCTTGGCAACCCCTTTCCATGAAAGTGATTCTCGCCAGTCTCTGATTAGGGCTACATCAAGAGCAAACAAACCATAGAGAGAGAACTTGAAACTGCTTTATTGGGTCAAGTTTCAAAGAGCTAGCACAATCCGTGTTTGATTTAGAGTTCCAAATACATGTATCCGTATATTAGAAAAGAGAGTGAAACCTCAAAATGAAAACGGTTACTGCAAACGAACGGTTTAACCTAGAAGAACGAAATTTGGTGAGCCAAGTTGGATTGGTGTACTGATCATTTTCTGAAAGTATCATGAAGATTGCATGAAAAAGTGTTTGCTGAGATTTCAAAAAACTCGTAGTTTTTTCGAAGCTTCCCAACCCCTTTCCATGAAAGTGATTCTCGCCAGTCTCTGCTTAGGCTACGTCAACAGCAAACAAACCATTGAGATACAACTTGAAACTGCTTTATTGGGTCAAGTTTCAAAGAGCTAGCACAAACCGTGTTTGATTTAGAGTTCCAAATACATGTATCCGTATAGGAGAAAACAGAGTGAAACCTCAAAATGAAAACGGTTACTGCAAACGAACGGTTTAACCTAGAGGAACAAAATTTGGTGAGCCAAGTGGGATTGGTGTACTGATAATTCCCTGAAAGTATCATCAAGATTCAGTGAAAAAGTGGTTGCTGAGATTTCAGGCAACTCGTAGTTTTTTGGAAGCTTGGCAAACCCTTTCCATGAAAGTGATTCTCGCCAGTCTCTGCTTAGGGCTACATCAACAGCAAACAAACCATAGAGTTAGAACTTGAAACTGCTTTATTGGGTCAAGTTTCAAAGAGCTAGCACAAACCGTGTTTGATTTAGAGTTCCAAATACATGTATTCGTATAGGAGAAAACAGAGTGAAACCTCAAAATGAAAACGGTTAATGCAAACGAACGGTTTAACCTAGAAGAACGAAATTTGGTGAGCCAAGTGGGATTGGTGTACTGATCATTCCCTGAAAGTATCATCAAGATTGGGTGAAAAAGTGGTTGCTGAGATTTCAGGCAACTCGTAGATTTTTGGAAGCTTGGCAACCCCTTTCTATGAAAGTGATTCTCGCCAGTCTCTGCTTAGGGCTACATCAACAGCAAACAAACCATAGAGATAGAACTTGAAACTGCTTTATTGGGTCAAGGTTCAAAGAGCTAGCAGAAACAGTGTTTGATTTAGAGTTCCAAATACATGTATCCATATAGGAGAAAACAGAGTGAAACCTCAAAATGAAAACGGTTACTGCAAACAAACGGTTTAACCGAGAAGAACGAAATTTGGTGAGCCAAGTGGGATTGGTGTACTGATCATTCCCTGACAGTATCATCAAGATTCGGTAAAAAAGTGTTTGCTGAGATTTCAGGAAACTCGTAGTTTTTGGAAGCTTGGCAACCCCTTTCCATGTAAGTGATTCTCGCCAGTCTCTGCTTAGGGCTCCATCAACAGCAAAGAAACCATAGAGATAGAACTTGAAACTGCTCTATTGGGTCAAGTTTCAAAGAGCTAGCACAAACCGTGTTTGATTTAGAGTTCCAAATACATGTATCCTTATAGAAGAAAACAGAGTGAAAAATCAAAATGAAAACGGTTACTGCAAACGAACGGTTTAACCTAGAAGAACGAAATTTGGAGAGCCAAGTGGGATTGGTGTACTGATCATTCCCTGAAAGTATCATCAAGATTGGGTGAAAAAATGTTTGCTGAGATTTCAGGCAACTCGTAGTTTTTCGGAAGCTTGGCAACCCCTTTCCATGAAAGTGATTCTCGCCAGTCTCTGCTTAGGGCTACATCAACAGCAAACAAACCATAGAGATAGAATTTGAAACTGCTTTATTGGGTCAATTTCAAAAATCTAGCACAAACCGTGTTTGATTTAGATTTCCAAATACATGTATCTTATAGGAGAAATCAGAGTGAAACCTCAAAATGAAAACGGTTACTGCAAACGAATGGTTTAACCTAGAAGAACGAAATTTGGTGAGCCAAGTGGGATTGGTGTACTGATCATTCCCTGAAAGTATCATCAAGATTGGGTGAAATAGTGGTTGCTGAGATTTCAGGAAACTCGTAGTTTTTTGGAAGCTTGGCAACCCCTTTCCATGAAAGTGATTCTCGCCAGTCTCTGCTTAGGGCTACATCAACAGCAAATAAACCATAGAGATAGAACTTGAAACTGCTTAATTTGGTCAAGTTTCAAAGAGCTAGCACAAACCGTGTTTGATTTAGAGTTCCAAATACATGTATCTATATAGGAGAAAACAGAGTGAAACCTCAAAAAGAAAACGGTTACTGAAAACGAATGGTTTAACCTAGAAGAACGAAATTTGGTGAGCCAAGTGGGATTGGTGTACTGATCATTACCTGAACGTATCATCAAGATTGGGTGAAAAAGTGTTTGCTGAGATTTCAGGCAACTCTTAGTTTTTTGGAAGCATGGCAAACCCTTTCTATGAAAGTGATTCTCGCCAGTCTCTGCTTAGGGCTACATCAGCAGCAAACAAACCCTAGAGATAGATTTTGAAACTGCTTTATTGGGTCAAGTTTCAAAGAGCTAGCACAATCCGTGTTTGATTTAGAGTTCCAAATACATGTATCCGTATATTAGAAAAGAGAGTGAAACCTCAAAATGAAAACGGTTACTGCAAACGAACGGTTTAACCTAGAAGAACGAAATTTGGTGAGCCAAGTTGGATTGGTGTACTGATCATTTTCTGAAAGTATCATGAAGATTGCATGAAAAAGTGTTTGCTGAGATTTCAAAAAACTCGTAGTTTTTTCGAAGCTTCCCAACCCCTTTCCATGAAAGTGATTCTCGCCAGTCTCTGCTTAGGCTACGTCAACAGCAAACAAACCATTGAGATACAACTTGAAACTGCTTTATTGGGTCAAGTTTCAAAGAGCTAGCACAAACCGTGTTTGATTTAGAGTTCCAAATACATGTATCCGTATAGGAGAAAACAGAGTGAAACCTCAAAATGAAAACGGTTACTGCAAACGAACGGTTTAACCTAGAGGAACAAAATTTGGTGAGCCAAGTGGGATTGGTGTACTGATAATTCCCTGAAAGTATCATCAAGATTCAGTGAAAAAGTGGTTGCTGAGATTTCAGGCAACTCGTAGTTTTTTGGAAGCTTGGCAAACCCTTTCCATGAAAGTGATTCTCGCCAGTCTCTGCTTAGGGCTACATCAACAGCAAACAAACCATAGAGTTAGAACTTGAAACTGCTTTATTGGGTCAAGTTTCAAAGAGCTAGCACAAACCGTGTTTGATTTAGAGTTCCAAATACATGTATCCGTATAGGAGAAAACAGAGTGAAACCTCAAAATGAAAACGGTTAATGCAAACGAACGGTTTAACCTAGAAGAACGAAATTTGGTGAGCCAAGTGGGATTGGTGTACTGATCATTCCCTGAAAGTATCATCAAGATTGGGTGAAAAAGTGGTTGCTGAGATTTCAGGCAACTCGTAGATTTTTGGAAGCTTGGCAACCCCTTTCTATGAAAGTGATCCTCGCCAGTCTCTGCTTAGGGCTACATCAACAGCAAACAAACCATAGAGATAGAACTTGAAACTGCTTTATTGGGTCAAGGTTCAAAGAGCTAGCGGAAACAGTGTTTGATTTAGAGTTCCAAATACATGTATCCATATAGGAGAAAACAGAGTGAAACCTCAAAATGAAAACGGTTACTGCAAACAAACGGTTTAACCGAGAAGAACGAAATTTGGTGAGCCAAGTGGGATTGGTGTACTGATCATTCCCTGACAGTATCATCAAGATTCGGTAAAAAAGTGTTTGCTGAGATTTCAGGAAACTCGTAGTTTTTGGAAGCTTGGCAACCCCTTTCCATGTAAGTGATTCTCGCCAGTCTCTGCTTAGGGCTCCATCAACAGCAAAGAAACCATAGAGATAGAACTTGAAACTGCTCTATTGGGTCAAGTTTCAAAGAGCTAGCACAAACCGTGTTTGATTTAGAGTTCCAAATACATGTATCCTTATAGAAGAAAACAGAGTGAAAAATCAAAATGAAAACGGTTACTGCAAACGAACGGTTTAACCTAGAAGAACGAAATTTGGAGAGCCAAGTGGGATTGGTGTACTGATCATTCCCTGAAAGTATCATCAAGATTGGGTGAAAAAATGTTTGCTGAGATTTCAGGCAACTCGTAGTTTTTCGGAAGCTTGGCAACCCCTTTCCATGAAAGTGATTCTCGCCAGTCTTTGCTTAGGGCTACATCAACAGCAAACAAACCATACAGATAGAACTTAAAACTGCTTTATTGGGTCAATTTCAAAAAGCTAGCACAAACCGTGTTTGATTTAGAGTTCCAAATACATGTATCTGTATAGGAGAAAACAGAGTGAAACCTCAAAATGAAATCGGTTACTGCAAACGAACGGTTTAACCTAGAAGACGAAATTTGGAGAGATAAGTGGGATTGGTGTACTGATCATTCCCTGAAAGTATCATCAAGATTGGGTGAAAAAGTGTTTGCTGAGTTTTCAGGCAACTCGTAGTTTTTCGGAAGCTTTGCAACCCCTTTCCATGAAAGTGATTCTCGCCAGTCTCTGCGTAGGGCTACATCAACAGCAAACAAACCATAGAGATAGAATTTGAAACTGCTTTATTGGGTCAATTTCAAAAAGCTAGCACAAACCGTGTTTGATTTAGATTTCCAAATACATGTATCTGTATAGGAGAAATCAGAGTGAAACCTCAAAATGAAAACGGTTACTGCAAACAAACGGTTTAACCTAGAAGAACGAAATTTAGTGAGGCAAGTGGGATCGGTGTACTGATCATTCCCTGAAAGTATCATCAAGATTGGGTGAAAAAGTGTTTGCTGAGATTTCAGGCAAGTCGTAGTTTTTTGGAAGCTTGGAAACCCCTTTCCATGAAAGTGACTCTCGCCAGTCTCTGCTTTGGGCTACATCAACAGCAAACAAACCATAGAGATAGAACTTGAAACTGATTTATTGGGTCAAGTTTCAAAGAGCTAGCACAAACCGGGTTTGATTTAGAGTTCCAAATACATATATCCGTATAGGAGAAAACAGAGTGAAACCTCAAAGTGAAAACGGTTACTGCAAACGAACGGTTTAACGTAGAAGAACGAAATTTGGTAAGCCAAGTGAGATTGGTGTACGGATCATTCCCTGAAAGTATCATCAACATTGGGTGAAAAGGTGTTTGCTGAGATTTCAGGAAACTCGTAGTTTATTGGAAGCTTGGCAACCCCTTTCGATGAAAGTGATTCTCGCCAGTATCTGCTTAGGGCTACATCAAC
The DNA here is from genome assembly GCF_052094955.1 of Ictidomys tridecemlineatus. Classification (NCBI taxonomy): domain Eukaryota; kingdom Metazoa; phylum Chordata; class Mammalia; order Rodentia; family Sciuridae; genus Ictidomys; species Ictidomys tridecemlineatus. The sequence goes on from NW_027521555.1 coordinate 27,339, forward strand.
AGAAAACAAACCATAGAGATATACCTTGAAACTGCTTTATTGGGTCAAGTTTCAAAGAGCTAGCACAAACCGTGTTTGTTTTGCAATTCCAAATACATGTATTCGTATACTAGAAAACAGAGTGAAACCTCAAAATGAAAACGGTTACTGCAAACGAACGGTTTAACCTAGAAGAACGAAATATGGTGAGATAAGTGGGATTGTTGTACTGATCATTCCCAGAAAGTATCATCAAGATTGGGTGAAAAAGTGGTTGCTTAGAATTCAGGCAACTCGTAGTTTTTTGGAAGCTTGGCAACCCCTTTCCATGAAAGTGATTCTCGCCAGTCTCTGCTTAGGGCTACATCAATAGCAAACAAACCATAGAGATAGAACTTGAAACTGCTTTATTGGGTCAAGTTTCAAAGAGCTAGCACAAACCGTGTTTGATTTAGAGTTCCAAATACATGTACCAGTATAGGAGAAAACAGAGTGAAACCTCAAAATGAAAACGGTTACTGCACACGAACGGTTTAACCTCGAAGAACGAAATTTGGTGAGCCAAGTGGGATTGGTGTACTGATCATTCCCTGAAAGTATCATCAAGATTGGGTGAAAAAGTGGTTGCTGAGATTTCAGGCAACTCGTAGTTTTTTGGAAGCTTGGCAACCCCTTTCCATGAAAGTGAATCTCTCCAGTCTCTGCTAAGGGCTACATCAACAGAAAACAAACCATAGAGATACAACTTGTAACTTCTTTATTGGGTCAAGTTTCAAAGAGCTAGCACAAACCGTGTTTGATTTAGAGTTCCAAATACATGTATCCGTATAGGAGAAAACAGAGTGAAACCTCAAAATGAAAACGGTTAATGCAAACGAACGGTTTAACCTAGAAGAACGAAATTTGGTGAGCCAAGTGGGATTGGTGTACTGATCATTCCCTGAAAGTATCATCAAGATTGGGTGAAAAAGTGTTTGCTGAGATTTCAGGCAACTCGTAGTTTTTTGGAAGCTTGGCAACCCCTTTCCATGAAAGTGATTCTCGCCAGTCTCTGCTTAGGGCTACATCAACAGCAAACAAACCATATAGAGAGAACTTGACGCTGCTTTATTTGGTCAAGTTTCAAAGAGCTAGCACAAACCGTGTTTGATTTAGAGTTCCAAATACATGTATCCGTATAGGAGAAAACAGAGTGAAACCTCAAAATGAAAACGGTTACTGCAAACGAACGGTTTAACCTAGAAGAACGAAATTTGGTGAGCCAAGTGGGATTGGTGTATTGATCATTCCCTGAAAGTATCATCAAGATTGGGTGAAAAATTTTTTGCTGAGATTTCAGGCAACTCGTAGTTTTTTGGAAGCTTGGCAACCCCTTTCCATGAAAGTGATACTCGCCAGTCTCTGCTTAGGGCTAAATCAACAGCAAACAAACAATAGAGATAGAACTTGAAACTGCTTTATTGGGTCAAGTTTCAAAGAGCTAGCACAAACCGTGTTTGATTTAGAGTTCCAAATACATGTATCCGTAGGAGAAAACAGAGTGAAAACTCAAAATGAAAACGGTTACTGCAAACGAACGGTTTAACCTAGAAGAATGAAATTTGGTGAGCCAAGTGGGATTGGTGTACTGATCATTCCCTGAAAATTTCATCAACATTCTGGTAAAAAGTGTTTGCTGAGATTTCAGGCAACTCGTAGTTTTTTGGAAGCTTGGCAAACACTTTCCATGAAAGTAATTCTCGCCAGTCTCTGCTTAGGAATACATCAAGAGCAAACGAACCATAGAGATAGAACTTGAAACTGCTTCATTGGGTCAAGTTTCAAAGAGCTAGCACAAACCGTGTTTGATTTAGAGTTCCAAATACATGTATCTGTATAGGAGAAAACAGAGTGAAACCTCAAAATGAAAACGGTTAATGCAAACGAACGGTTTAACCTAGAAGAAGGAAATATGGTGAGTCAAGTGAGATTGGTGTACTGATCATTCCCTGAAAGTATCATCAAGATTGGGTGAAAAAGTGTTTGCTGAGATAACAGGCAACTCGTAGTTTTTTGGAAGCTTGGCAACCTATTTCCATGAAAGTGATTCTCGCCAGTCTCTGCTTAGGGCTACATCAACAGCAAACAAACCATATAGAGAGAACTTGACGCTGCTTTATTTGGTCAAGTTTCAAAGAGCTAGCACAAACCGTGTTTGATTTAGAGTTCCAAATACATGTATCCGTATAGGAGAAAACAGAGTGAAACCTCAAAATGAAAACAGTTACTGCAAACGATCGGTTTAACCTAGAAGAACGAAATTTGGTGAGCCAAGTGAGAGTGGTGTACTGATCATTCCCTGAAAGTATCATCAAGATTGGGTGAAAAAGTGTTTGCTGAGATTTCAGGCAACTAGTCGTTTTTTGGAAGCTTGGCAACCCTTTTTTATGAAAGTGATTCTCGCCAGTCACTGCTTAGGGCTACATCAACAGCGAACAAACCATAGAGATAGAACTTGAAACTGATTTATTGGGTCAAGTTTCAAAGAGCTAGCACGAACCGTGTTTGATTTAGAGTTCCAAATACATGTATCCGTATAGGAGAAAACAGAGTGAAACCTCAAAATGAAAACGGTTACTGCACACGAACGGTTTAACCTAGAAGATCGAAATTTGGTGAGCCAAGTGAGATTAGTGTATTGATCATTCCCTGAAAGTATCATCAATATTGGGTCAAAAAGTGGCTTCTGATATTTCAGGCAACTCGTAGTTTTTTGGAAGCTTGGCAACCCCTTTTTATGAAAGTGATTCTCGCCAGTCTCTGCTTAGGGCTACATCAACAGCAAACAAACAATAGAGATACAACTTGAAACTGCTTTATTGGGTCAAGTTTCAAAGAGCTAGCACAAACCGTGTTGGATTTAGAGTTCCAAATACATGTATCCCTATAGAAGAAAACAGAGTGAAACCTCAAAATGAAAACGGTTACTGCAAACGAACGGTTTAACCTAGAAGAACGAAATTTGGTGAGCCAAGTGGGATTGGTGTACTGATCATTCCCTGAAAGTATCATCAAGATTGGGTGAAAAAGTTTTTGCTGAGATTTCAGGAAACTCGTAGTTTTTTGGAAGCTTGGCAACCCCTTTCCATTAAAGTGATTCTCGCAGTCTCTGCTAAGGACTACATCAACAGCAAACAATCCATAGAGATAGAACTTGAAACTGCTTTATTGGGTCAAGTTTCAAAGAGCTAGCACAAACCGTGTTTGATTTAGAGTTCCAAATACATGTATCCGTATAGGAGAAAACAGAGTGAAACGTCAAAATGAAAACGGTTACTGCAAACGAACGGTTTAACCTAGAAGAACGAAATTTGGTGAGCCAAGTGGTATTCGTGTATTGATCATTCCCTGAAAGTATCATCAAGATTGGGTGAAAAATTTTTTGCTGAGATTTCAGGCAACTCGTAGTTTTTTGGAAGCTTGGCAACCCCTTTCCATGAAAGTGATACTCGCCAGTCTCTGCTTAGGGCTAAATCTACAGCAAAAAAACCATAGAGAAAGAAATTGAAACTGCTTTATTGGGTCAAGTTTCAAAGAGCTAGCACAAACCGTGTTTGATTTAGAGTTCCAAATACATGTATCCGTATAGGAGAAAACAGAGTGAAAACTCAAAATGAAAACGGTTACTGCAAACGAAAGGTTTAACCTAGAAGAATGAAATTTGGTGAGCCAAGTGGGATTGGTGTACTGATCATTCCCTGAAAATTTCATCAACATTCTGTTAAAAAGTGTTTGCTGAGATTTCAGGCAACTCGTAGTTTTTTGGAAGCTTGGCAAACCCTTTCCATGAAAGTAATTCTCGCCAGTCTCTGCTTAGGAATACATCAACAGCAAACGAACCATAGAGATAGAACTTGAAACTGCTTCATTGGGTCAAGTTTCAAAGAGCTAGCACAAACCGTGTTTGATTTAGAGTACCAAATACATGTATCCATATAGGAGAAAACAGAGTGAAACCTCAAAATGAAAACGGTTACTGCAAACGAACGGTTTAACCTAGAAGAAGGAAATATGGTGATCAAGTGAGATTGGTGTACTGATCATTCCCTGAAAGTATCATCAATATTGGGTGAAAAAGTGTTTGCTGAGATTCTGGCAACTCGTAGTTTTTTGGAAGCTTGGCAACCCCTTTTTATGAAAGTGATTCTCGCCAGTCTCTGCTTAGGGCTACATCAACAGCAAAGAAACCATAGAGATACAACTTGGAACTGCTTTATTCGGTCAAGGTTCAAAGAGCTAGCACAAACCGTGTTTGATTTAGAGTTCCAAATACATGTATCCGTATAGGAGAAAACAGAGTGAAACCTCAAAATGAAAACGGTTACTGCAAACGATCGGTTTAACCTAGAAGAACGAAATTTGGTGAGCCAAGTGAGAGTGGTGTACTGATCATTCCCTGAAAGTATCATCAAGATTGGGTGAAAAAGTGTTTGCTGATATTTCAGGTAACTCGTAGTTTTGGAAGCTTGGCAACCCGTTTCCATGAAAGTGATTCTCGCCAGTCTCTGCTTAGGGCTACATCAACAGCAAACAAACCATAGAGATAGAACTGGAAACTGCTTTATTGGGTCAAGGTTCAAAGAGCTAGAACAAACCGTGTTTGATTTAGACTTCCAAATACATGTATCCGTATAGGAGAAAACAGTGTGAAACCTCAAAATGAAAACGGTTACTGCAAATGAACGGTTTAACCTAGAAGAACGAAATTTGGTGAGCCAAGTGGGATTGGTGTATTGATCATTCCCTGAAAGTATCATCAAGATTGGGTGAAAAAGTTTTTGCTGAGATTTCAAGCAACTCGTAGTTTTTTGGAAGCTTGGCAACCCCTTTGCATGAAAGTGATACTCGCCAGTCCCTTCTTAGGGCTAAATCAACAGCAAACAAGCCGTAGAGATAGAACTTGAAAGTGCTTTATTGGGTCAAGTTTCAAAGTGCTAGCACAAACCATGTTTGATTTAGACTTCCAAATACATGTATTTGTATAGGAGAAAACAGAGTGAAAACTCAAAATGAAAACGGTTACAGCAAACGAACGGTTTAACCTAGAAGAATGAAATTTGGTGAGCCAAGTGGGATTGGTGTACTGATCATTCCCTGAAAGTATCATCAACAATCTGTTAAAAAGTGTTTGCTGAGATTTCAGGCAACTCGTAGTTTTTTGGAAGCCTGGCAACCCCTTTCCATGAAAGTGATTCTCGCCAGTCTCTGCTTGGGAATACATCAACAGCAAACAAACCATAGAGATAGAACTTGAAACTGCTTCATTGGGTAAAGTTTCAAAGAGCTAGCAAAAACCGTGTTTGATTTAGAGTTTCAAATACATGTATCCATATAGGAGAAAACAGAGTGAAACCTCAAAATGAAAAAGGTTACTGCAAACGAACGGTTTAACCTAGAAGAACGAAATTTAGTGAGCCAAGTGGGATCGGTGTACTGATCATTCCCTCAAAGTATCATCAAGATTGGGTGAAAAAGTGTTTGCTGAGATTTCAGGCAACTCGTAGTTTTTTGGAAGCTTGGCAACTTCTTTCCATGAAAGTGTTTCTCGCCAGTCTCTGCTTAGGACTACATCAACAGCAAACAAACCATAGAGATAGAACTTGAAACTGCTTTATTGGGTCAAGTTTCAAAGAGCTAGCACAAACCTTGTTTGATTTAGAGTTCCAAATACATGTATCCGTATAGGAGAAAAAAGAGTGAAACCTCAAAATGAAAACGGTTACTGCAAACGAACGGTTTAACCTAGAAGAACGAAATTTGGTGAGCCAAGTGGGATTGGTGTACTGATCATTCCCTGAAAGTATCATCAAGATTGGGTGAAAAAGTGTTTGCTGAGATTTCAGGCAACTCGTAGTTTTTTGGAAGCTTGGCAACCCCTTTTCATGAAAGTGATTCTCGAAATTCTCTGCTTAGGACTACATCAACAGCAAACAATCCATAGAGATAGAACTTGAAACTGCTTTATTGCATCAAGTTTCAAAGAGCTAGCACAAACCGTGTTTGATTTAGAGTTCCAAATACATGTATCCTTATAGGAGAAAACAGAGTGAAACCTCAAAATGAAAACGGTTACTACAAACGAACGGTTTAACCTAGAAGAACGAAATTTGGTGAGCCAAGTGGGATTGGTGTACTGATCATTCCCTGAAAGTATCATCAAGATTGGGTGAAAAAGTGTTTGCTGAGATTTCAGGCAACTCGTAGTTTTTTGGAAGCTTGGCAACCCCTTTCCATGAAAGTGATTCTCGCCAGTCTCTGCTTAGGACTACATCAACAGCAAACAAACCATAGAGATAGAACTTGAAACTGCTTTATTGGGTCAAGTTTCAAAGAGCTAGCACAAACCGTGTTTGATTTAGAGTTTCAAATACATGTATCCGTATAGGAGAAAACAGAGTGAAACCTCAAAATGTAAACGGTTACTGCAAATGAACGGTTTAAACTAGAAGAACGAAATTTGGTGAGCCAAGTGGGATTGGTGTACTGATAATTTCCTGAAAGTATCATCAAGATTGGGTGAAAAAGTGTTTGCTGAGATTTCACGCAACTCTTAGTTTTTTGGAAGCTTGGCAACCCCTTTCCAAGAAAGTGATTCTCGACAGTTTCTTATTAGGAATACATCAACAGCAAACAAACCATAGAGAAAGAACTTGAAACTGCTTCATTTGGTCAAGTTGCAAAGAGCTAGCACAAACCGTGTTGGATTTAGAGTTCCAAATACATGTATCCGTATAGGAGAAAACAGATTGAAACCTCAAAATGAAAACGGTTACTGCAAATGAACGGTTTAACCTAGGAGAACTAAATTTGGTGAGCCAAGTGGATTGGTGTATTGATCATTCCCTGAAAGTATCATCAAGATTGGGTGAAAAGTGTTTGCTGAGATATCAGGCAACTCTTAGTTTTTGGAAGCTTGGCACCCCTTTCCAAGAAAGTGATTCTCGACAGTCTCTGCTTAGGAATACATCAACAGCAACCAAACCATAGAGAAAGAACTTGAAACTGCTTCATTTGGTCAAGTTTCAAGAGGCTAGCACAAACCGTGTGTGATTTAGACTTTCAAATACATGTATTTGTATAGGAGAAAACAGAGTGAAAACTCAAAATGAAAACGGTTACTGCAAACGAACGGTTTAACCGAGAAGAATGAAATTTGGTGAGCCAAGTGGGATTAGTGTACTGATCATTCCCTGAAAGTATCATCAACATTCTGTTAAAAAGTGTTTGCTGAGATTTCAGGCAACTCGTAGTTTTTTGGAAGCTTGGCAACCCCTTTACATGAAAGTGATTCTCGCCAGTCTCTGCTTAGGAATACATCAACAGCAAACAAACCATAGAGATAGAACTTGAAACTGCTTGATTGGGTCAAGTTTCAAAGAGCTAGCACAAACCATGTTTGATTTAGAGTTCCAAATACATGTATCCATATAGGAGAAAACAGAGTGAAACCTCAAAATGAAAACGGTTAGTGCAAACGAACGGTTTAACCTAGAAGAACGAAATTTAGTGAGCCAAGTGGGATCGGTGTACTGATCATTTTCTGAAAGTATCATCAATATTGGGTGAAAAAGTGGTTGCTGAGATTTCAGGCAACTCGTAGTTTTTTGGAAGTTTTGCAACTTCTTTTTATGAAAGTGATTCTCGCCAGTCTCTGCTTTGGGCTACATCAACAGCAAACAAACCATAGAGATAGAACTTGAAACTGATTTATTGGGTCAAATTTCAAAGAGCTAGCACAAACCGTGTTTGATTTAGAGTTCCAAATACATATATCCGTATAGGAGAAAACAGAGTGAAACCTCAAAATGAAAACAGTTACTGCAAACGAACGGTTTAACGTAGAAGAACGAAATTTGGTGAGCCAAGTGAGATTGGTGTACTGATCATTCCCTGAAAGTATCATCAAATTGGGTGAAAAAGTGGTTTCTGAGATTTCAGGCAACTCGTAGTTTTTTGGAAGCTTGGCAACCCCTTTTTATGAAAGTGATTCTCGCCCGTCTCTGCTTAGGGCTACATCATCAGCAAACAAACCATAGAGATAGAACATGAAACTGCTTTATTGGTTCAAGTTCAAAAGAACTAGCACAAACCGTGTTTGATTTAGAGTTCCAAATACATGTATCCCTATAGAAGAAAACAGAGTGAAACCTCAAAATGAAAACGGTTACTGCAAACGAACGGTTTAACCTAGAAGAACGAAATTTGGTGAGCCAAGTGGGATTGGTGTACTGATCATTCCCTGAAAGTATCATCAAGATTGGGTGAAAAAGTGTTTGCTGAGATTTCAGGAAACTCATAATTTTTTAAAAGCTTGGCAACCCCTTTCCATGAAAGTGATTCTCGCCAGTCTCTGCTTAGTACTACATCAACAGCAAACAAACCATAGAGATAAAACTTGAAACTTCTTTATTGGGTCAAGTTTCAAAGAGCTAGCACAAACCGTGTTTGATTTAGAGTTCCAAATACATGTATCCGTATAAGAGAAAACAGAGTGAAACCTCAAAATGAAAACGGTTTCTGCAAACGAACGGTTTAAGTAGAAGAACGAAATTTGGTGAGCCAAGTGGGAATGGTGTACTGATAATTCCCTGAAAGTATCATCAAGATTGGGTGAAAAAGTGTTTGCTGAGATTTCAGGCAACTCGTAGTTTTTTGGAAGCTTGGCAACCCCTTTCCATGAAAGTGATACTCGCCAGTCTCTACTTAGGAATACATCAACAGCAAACAAACCATAGAGATAAAACTTGAAACTGCTTTATTGGGTCAAGTTTCAAAGAGCTAGCACAAACCGTGTTTGATTTAGACTTTCAAATACATGTATTCGTATAGGAGAAAACAGAATGAAAACTCAAAATGAAAACGGTTACTGCAAACGAACGGTTTAACCTAGAAGAATGAAATTTGGTGAGCCAAGTGGGATTAGTGTACTGATAATTCCCTGAAAGTATCATCAACATTTTGTTAAAAAGTGTTTGCTGAGATTTCAGGGAACTCGTAGTTTTTTGGAAGCTTGGCAACCCCTTTCCATGAAAGTGATTCTCGCCAGTCTCTGCTTAGGAATACATCAACAGCAAACAAACCATAGAGATAGAACTTGAAACTGCTTGATTGGGTCAAGTTTCAAAGAGCTAGCACAAACCGTGTTTGATTTAGAGTTCCAAATACATGTATCCATATAGGAGAAAACAGAGTGAAACCTCAAAATGAAAACGGTTACTGCAAACGAACGGTTTAACCTAGAAGAACGAAATTTAGTGAGGCAAGTGGGATCGGTGTACTGATCATTCCCTGAAAGTATCATCAAGATTGGGTGAAAAAGTGTTTGCTGAGATTTCAGGCAAGTCGTAGTTTTTTGGAAGCTTGGAAACCCCTTTCCATGAAAGTGACTCTCGCCAGTCTCTGCTTTGGGCTACATCAACAGCAAACAAACCATAGAGATAGAACTTGAAACTGATTTATTGGGTCAAGTTTCAAAGAGCTAGCACAAACCGGGTTTGATTTAGAGTTCCAAATACATATATCCGTATAGGAGAAAACAGAGTGAAACCTCAAAGTGAAAACGGTTACTGCAAACGAACGGTTTAACGTAGAAGAACGAAATTTGGTAAGCCAAGTGAGATTGGTGTACTGATCATTCCCTGAAAGTATCATCAAGATTGGGTGAAAAAGTGGTTTCTGAGATTTCAGGCAACTCGTAGTTTTTTGGAAGCTTGGCAACCCCTTTTTATGAAAGTGATTCTCGCCCGTCTCTGCTTAGGGCTACATCATCAGCAAACAAACCATAGAGATAGAACATGAAACTGCTTTATTGGTTCAAGTTCAAAAGAACTAGCACAAACCGTGTTTGATTTAGAGTTCCAAATACATGTATCCCTATAGAAGAAAACAGAGTGAAACCTCAAAATGAAAACGGTTACTGCAAACGAACGGTTTAACCTAGAAGAACGAAATTTGGTGAGCCAAGTGGGATTGGTGTACTGATCATTCCCTGAAAGTATCATCAAGATTGGGTGAAAAAGTGTTTGCTGAGATTTCAGGAAACTCATAATTTTTTAAAAGCTTGGCAACCCCTTTCCATGAAAGTGATTCTCGCCAGTCTCTGCTTAGTACTACATCAACAGCAAACAAACCATAGAGATAAAACTTGAAACTTCTTTATTGGGTCAAGTTTCAAAGAGCTAGCACAAACCGTGTTTGATTTAGAGTTCCAAATACATGTATCCGTATAAGAGAAAACAGAGTGAAACCTCAAAATGAAAACGGTTACTGCAAACGAACGGTTTAACCTAGAAGAACGAAATTTGGTGAGCCAAGTGGGAATGGTGTACTGATAATTCCCTGAAAGTATCATCAAGATTGGGTGAAAAAGTGTTTGCTGAGATTTCAGGCAACTCGTAGTTTTTTGGAAGCTTGGCAACCCCTTTCCATGAAAGTGATACTCGCCAGTCTCTACTTAGGAATACATCAACAGCAAACAAACCATAGAGATAAAACTTGAAACTGCTTTATTGGGTCAAGTTTCAAAGAGCTAGCACAAACCGTGTTTGATTTAGACTTTCAAATACATGTATTCGTATAGGAGAAAACAGAATGAAAACTCAAAATGAAAACGGTTACTGCATACGAACGGTTTAACCTAGAAGAATGAAATTTGGTGAGCCAAGTGGGATTAGTGTACTGATAATTCCCTGAAAGTATCATCAACATTTTGTTAAAAAGTGTTTGCTGAGATTTCAGGCAACTCGTAGTTTTTTGGAAGCTTGGCAACCCCTTTCCATGAAAGTGATTCTCGCCAGTCTCTGCTTAGGAATACATCAACAGCAAACAAACCATAGAGATAGAACTTGAAACTGCTTGATTGGGTCAAGTTTCAAAGAGCTAGCACAAACCGTGTTTGATTTAGAGTTCCAAATACATGTATCCATATAGGAGAAAACAGAGTGAAACCTCAAAATGAAAACGGTTACTGCAAACGAACGGTTTAACCTAGAAGAACGAAATTTAGTGAGGCAAGTGGGATCGGTGTACTGATCATTCCCTGAAAGTATCATCAAGATTGGGTGAAAAAGTGGTTGCTGAGATGTCAGGCAACTCGTAGTTTTTTGGAAGCTTGGCAACCCCTTTTTATGAAAGTGATTCTCGCCAGTCTCTGCTTTGGGCTACATCAACAGCAAACAAACCATAGAGATAGAACTTGAAACTGATTTATTGGGTCAAGTTTCAAAGAGCTAGCACAAACCGGGTTTGATTTAGAGTTCCAAATACATATATCCGTATAGGAGAAAACAGAGTGAAACCTCAAAGTGAAAACGGTTACTGCAAACGAACGGTTTAACGTAGAAGAACGAAATTTGGTAAGCCAAGTGAGATTGGTGTACTGATCATTCCCTGAAAGTATCATCAAGATTGGGTGAAAAAGTGGTTTCTGAGATTTCAGGCAACTCGTAGTTTTTTGGAAGCTTGGCAACCCCTTTTTATGAAAGTGATTCTCGCCCGTCTCTGCTTAGGGCTACATCATCAGCAAACAAACAATAGAGATAGAACATGAAACTGCTTTATTGGTTCAAGTTCAAAAGAACTAGCACAAACCGTGTTTGATTTAGAGTTCCAAATACATGTATCCCTATAGAAGAAAACAGAGTGAAACCTCAAAATGAAAACGGTTACTGCAAACGAACAGTTTAACCTAGAAGAACGAAATTTGGTGAGCCAAGTGGGATTGGTGTACTGATCATTCCCTGAAAGTATCATCAAGATTGGGTGAAAAAGTGTTTGCTGAGATTTCAGGAAACTCATAATTTTTTAAAAGCTTGGCAACCCCTTTCCATGAAAGTGATTCTCGCCAGTCTCTGCTTAGTACTACATCAACAGCAAACAAACCATAGAGATAAAACTTGAAACTTCTTTATTGGGTCAAGTTTCAAAGAGCTAGCACAAACCGTGTTTGATTTAGAGTTCCAAATACATGTATCCGTATAAGAGAAAACAGAGTGAAACCTCAAAATGAAAACGGTTACTGCAAACGAACGGTTTAACCTAGAAGAACGAAATTTGGTGAGCCAAGTGGGAATGGTGTACTGATAATTCCCTGAAAGTATCATCAAGATTGGGTGAAAAAGTGTTTGCTGAGATTTCAGGCAACTCGTAGTTTTTTGGAAGCTTGGCAACCCCTTTCCATGAAAGTGATACTCGCCAGTCTCTACTTAGGAATACATCAACAGCAAACAAACCATAGAGATAAAACTTGAAACTGCTTTATTGGGTCAAGTTTCAAAGAGCTAGCACAAACCGTGTTTGATTTAGACTTTCAAATACATGTATTCGTATAGGAGAAAACAGAATGAAAACTCAAAATGAAAACGGTTACTGCAAACGAACGGTTTAACCTAGAAGAACGAAATTTGGTGAGCCAAGTGGGATTGGTGTACTGATCATTCCCTGAAAGTATCATCAAGATTGGGTGAAAAAGTGGTTGCTGAGATTTAAGTCAACTCGTAGTTTTTTGGAAGCTTGGCAACCCCTTTCCATGAAAGTGATTCTCGCCAGTCTCTGCTTAGGGCAACATCAACAGCAAACAAACCATAGAGCTAGAACTTGAAACTGCTTTATTGGGTCAAGTTTCAAAGAGCTAGCACAAACCGTGTTTGATTTAGAGTTCCAAATACATGTATCCATATAGGAGAAAACAGAGTGAAACCTCAAAATGAAAACGGTTACTGCAAACGAACGGTTTAACCTAGAAGAACGAAATTTAGTGAGCCAAGTGGGATTGGTGTACTAATCATTCCCTGAAATTGTCAGGACGATTGGGTGAAAAAGCGTTTGCTGAGATTTCAGGCAACTCGTAATTTTTTGGAAGCTTGGCAACCCGTTTACATGAAAGTGATTCTCGCCAGTCTCTGCTTAGGGCTACATCAACAGCAAACAAACCATAGAGATAGAACTTGAAACTGTTTTATTGGGTCAAGTTTCAAAGAGCTAGCACAAACCGTTTTTGATTTAGAGTTCCAAATACATGTATCCTTATAGGAGAAAACAGAGTGAAACCTCAAAATGAAAACGGTTACTGCAAAAGAACGGTTTAACCTAGAAGAACGAAATTTGGTGAGCCAAGTGGGATTGGTGTACTGATCATTCCCTGAAAGTATCATCAAGATTGGGTGAAAAAGTGTTTGCTGAGATTTCAGGCAACTCGTAATTTTTTGGAATCTTGGCAACCCCTTTCCATGAAAGTGATTCTCGCCAGTCTCTGCTTAGGGCTACATCAACAGCAAACAAACCATAGAGATAGAACTTGAAACTGCTTTATTGGGTCACGTTTCAAAGAGCTAGCACAAACCGTGTTTGATTTAGAGTTCCAAATACATGTATCCCTATAGGAGAAAACAGAGTGAAACCTCAAAATGAAAACGGTTACTGCAAACGAACGGTTTAACCTAGAAGAACGAAATTTGGTGAGCCAAGTGGGATTGGTGTACTGATCATTCCCTGAAAGTATCATCAAGATTGGGTGAAAAAGTGGTTGCTGAGATTTCAGTCAACTCGTCGTTTTTTGGAAGCTTGGCAACCCTTTCCATGAATGTGATTCTCGCCAGTCTCTGCTTAGGGCTACATCAACAGCAAACAAAACCATAGAGATAGACCTTGAAACTTCTTTATTGGGTAAAGTTTGACAGAGCTAGCGCAAACCGTGTTTGATTTAGAGTTCCAAATACATGTATCCGTTAAGGAGAAAACAGAGTGAAACCTAAAGATGAAAACGGTTACTGAAAACGAACGGTTTCACCTAGAAGAACGAAATTTGGTGAGCCAAGTGAGATTGGTGTACTGATAATTCCTGAAAGTGTCATCAAGATTGGGTGAATAAGTGTTTGCTGAAATTTCAGGCAACTTGTAGTTTTTGGGAAGCTTGGCAACCACTTTCCATGAAAGTGATTCTCGCAAGTTTCTGCTGAGGGCTACATCAACAGCTAACAAACCATAAACATAGATTTTGAAACTGCTTTATTGGGTCAAGTTTCAAAGAGCTAGCACAAACCGTGTTTGATTTAGAGTTCCAAATACAAGTATCCGTATAGGAGAAAACAGAGTGAAACATCAAGATAAAAACACTTACTGCAAACGAACGGTTAAACCTAGAAGAACGAAATTTGGTGAGCCCAGTGGGATTGTTGTACTGATCATTCCCTGAAAGTATCATCAAGATTGGGTGAAAAAGTGTTTGCTGAGATGTCAGGCAACTAGTATTTTTTTGGAAGCTTGGCAACCCCTTTCCATGAAAGTAATTCTCGCCAGTCTCTGCTAAGGGCTACATCAACAGCAAACAAACCATAGAGATAGAACTTGAAACTGCTTTATTGGGTCAAGTTTCAAAGAGCTAGCACAAACCGTGTTTGATTTAGAGTTCCATATACATGTATCCGTATAGGAGAAAAGAGAGTGAAACCTCAAAATGAAAACGGTTACTGCAAACGAACGTTTTAACCTAGAAGAACGAAATTTGGTGAGCCAAGTGGGATTGGTGTACTGATCATTCTCTGAAAGTATCATCAAGATTGGGTGAAAAAGTGTTTGCTGAGATTTCAGGCAACTCGTATTTTTTTGGAAGCTTGGCAACCCCTTAACATGAAAGTGATTCTCACAAGTCTCAGCTTAGGGCTACATCAACAGCAAACAAATCGTAGAGATAGAACTTGAAATTGCTTTATTGTTTCAAGTTTCAAAGAGCTAGCACAAACCGTGTTTGATTTAAAGTTCCAAATACATGTATCCCTATAGGAGAAAACAGAGTGAAACCTCAAAATGAAAACGGTTACTGCAAACGAACGGTTTAACTTAGAAGAACTAAATTGGGTGAGCCAAGTGGGATTGGTGTACTGATCATTCCCTGAAAGTATCATCAAGATTGGGTGAAAAAGTGTTTGCTGAGATTTCAGGCAACTCGTATTTTTTTGGAAGCTTGGCAACCACTTTCCATGAAAGTGATTCTCGCCAGTCTCTGCTTAGGGCTACATAAACAGCAAACAAATCATAGAGATAGACATTGAAACTTCTTTATTGGGTCAAGTTTGAAAGAGCTAGCACAAACCGTGTTTGATTTAGAGTTCCAAATACATGTATCCGTATAGGAGAAAACCGAGTGAAACCTAAAGATTAAAACGGTTACTGAAAACGAACGGTTTCACCTAGAAAAACGAAATTTGGTGAGCCAAGTGGGATTGGTGTACTGATCATTCCTTGAAAGTATCATCAAGATTGGGTGAAAAAGTGTTTGCTGAGATTTTAGGCAACTCGTAGTATTTTGGAAGCTTGGCAACCCCTTTCCATGAAAGTGATTCTCGCCAGTCTCTGCTTAGGGCTACATCAACAGCAAACAAACCATAGAGATAGAACTTGAAACTGCTTTATTGGGTCAAGTTTCAAAGAGCTAGCACAAACCTTGTTTGATTTAGAGTTCCAAATACATGTATCTGTATAGGAGTAAACAGAGTGAAACATCAAAATGAAAACGGTTAATGCAAACGAACGGTTTAACCTAGAAGAACGAAATTTTGTGAGCCAAGTGAGATTGGTGTACTGATCATTCCCTGAAAGTATCATCAAGATTGGGTGAAAAAGTGTTTTCTGAGATTTCAGGCAACTCATAGTTTTTTGGAAGCTTGGCAACCACTTTCCATGAAAGTGATTCTCACCAGTGTCTGCTGAGGGCTACATCAACAGCCAACAAGCCATAGAGACAGATCTTGAAACTGCTTCATTGGGTCAAGTTTCAAAGAGCTAGCACACACCGTGTTTGATTTAGAGTTCCAAATACAAGTATCCGTATAGGAGAAAACAGAGTGAAACCTCAAAATGAAAACGGTTTACTGCAAACGAACGGTTTAACCTAGAAGAACGAAATTTGGTGAGCCAAGTGGGATTGGTGTACTGATCATTCCCTGAAATTATCATCAAGATTGGGTGAAAAAGTGTTTGATGAGATTTCAGGCAACTCGTATTTTTTTGGAAGCTTGGCAACCCCTTTCCATGAAAGTGATTCTCGCCAGTCTGATCATTCCCTGAAAGTATCATCAAGATTGGATTAAAGAGTGTTTGCTGGGATTTCAGGCAACTCGTATTTTTTTGGAAGCTTGGCAACCCCATTCCATGAAAGTGATTCTCGCCAGTCTCTGCTGAGTGCTACACCAACTGCAAACAAACCATAAATATAGATCTTGAAACTGCTTTATTGGGTCAAGTTTCAAAGAGCTAGCACAAACTGTGTTTGATTTAGATTTCCAAATACATGTATCCGTATAGGAGAAAACAGAGTGAAAGCTCAAAATAAAAACGGTTACTGCAAACGAACGGTTAAACCTAAAAGAACGAATTGTGGTGAGCCAAGTTGCATTGGTGTACTGATCATTCCCTGAAAGTATCATCAAGATTGGGTCAATAAGTGTTTGCTGAGATTTCAGGCAACTCGTAGTTTTTTGGAAGCTTGGCAACCCCTTTCCATGAAAGTGATTCTCGCCAGTCTCTGCTTAGGGCTACATCAACAGCAAACAAACCATAGAGATAGAACTTGAAACTGCTTTATTGGGTCAAGTTTTAAAGAGCTATCACAAACCTTGTTTGATTTAGAGTTCCAAATACATGTATCTGTATAGGAGAAAACACAGTGAAACCTCAAGATGAAAAGGGTTACTGCAAACGAGCGGTTTAACCTAGAAGAACGAAATTTGGTGAACCAAGTGGGAATGGTGTACTGATCATTCCCTGAAAGTATCATCAAGATTGGGTGAAAAAGTGTTTGCTGAGATTTCAGGCAACTCGTAGTTTTTTGGAAGCTTGGCAACCCCTTTCAATGAAAGTGATTCTCGCCAGTCTCTGCTGAGGGCTACATCAACAGCAAACAAACCATAGAGATAGATCTTGAAACTGCTTTATTGGGTTAAGTTTCAAAGAGCTAGCACAAACCGTGTTTGATTTAGAGTTCCAAATACATGTATCCTTATAGGAGAAAACAGAGTGAAACCTCAAAATGAAAACGGTTACTGCAAACGAATGGTTTAACCTAGAAGAACGAAATTTGGTGAGCCAAGTGGGATGGGTGTACTGATCATTCCCTGACAGTATCATCAAGATTGGGTGAAAAAGTGTTTGCTGAGATTTCAGGCAACTCGTTGTTTTTTGGAAGCTTGGCAGCCCCTTTCCATGAATGTGATTCTCGCAAGTCTCTGCTTAGGGCTACATCAACAGCAAACAAACCATAGATATAGAACTTGAAACTGCTTTATAGGGTCAAGTTTCAAAGAGCTAGCACAAACCGTGTTTGATTTAGAGTTCCAAATAAATGTATCCGTATAGGAGAAAACACAGTGAAACCTCAGAATGAAAACCGTTACTGCAAACGAACGGTTTAACCTAGAAGAACGAAATTTGGTGATCCAAGTGGGATTGGTGTACTGATCATTCCCTGAAAGTATCATCAAAATTGGGTGAAAAAAGCGTTTCCTGAGATTTCAGGCATCTCATAGTTTTTTGTAAGCTTGGCAACCCCTTTCTATGAAAGTGATTCTCGGAAGTCTCTGCTTAGGGCTACATCAACAGCAAACAAACCATAGAGATAGAACTTGAAACTGCTTCATTGGGTCAAGTTTCAAAGAGCTAGCACAAACCGTGTTTGATTTAGAGTTCCAAATACATGTATCCGAATAGGAGAAAACAGAGTGAAACCTAAAGATGAAAACGGTTACTGCAAACGAACGTTTTAACCTAGAAAAACGAAATTTGGTGAGCCAAGTGGGATTGGTGTACTGATCATTCCCTGAAAGTATCATCAAATTGGGTGAAAAAGTGTTTGCTGAGATTTCAGGCAACTCATAGTTTTTTTGAAGCATGGCAACACCTTTCCATGAAAGTGATTCTCGCCAGTCTCTGCTTAGGGCTACATCAACAGCAAACAAACCACAGAGATAGAACTGAAACTGCTTTATTGGGTCAAGTTTCAAAGAGCTTGCACAAACCGTGTTTGATTTAGAGTTCCAAATACATGTATCCGTATAGGAGAAAACAGAGTGAAACCTAAAGATGAAAACGGTTACTGCAAACGAACGGTTTAACCTAGATGAACGAAATTTGGTTAGCCAAGTGGGATTGGTGTACTGATCATTCCCTGAAAGTATCATCAAGATTGGGTGAAAAAGTGTTTGCTGATATTTCAGGCAACTCATAGTTTTTTGGAAGCTTGGCAACCCCTTTCCATGAAAGTGATTCTCGCCAGTCTCTGGTTAGGGCTACATCAACAGCAAACAATCCATAGAGATAGAACTTGAAACTTCTTTATTGGGTCAAGTTTCAAAAAGCTGGAACAAACCGTGTTTGATTTAGAGTTCCAAATACATGTATCCGTATAGGAGAAAACAGAGTTAAACCTAAAGATGAAAACGGTTACTGCAAACGAACGGTTTAACGTAGAAGAACGAAATTTGGTGAGCCAAGTGGGATTGGTGTACTGATCATTCCCTGAATGTATCATCAAGATTGGGTGAAAAAGTGGTTGCTGAGATTTCAGGGAACTCGTAGTTTTTTGGAAGCTTGGCAACCCCTTTCCATGAAAGTGATTCTCGCCAGTCTCTGCTTAGGGCTACATCAACAGCAAACAAACCATAGAGATAGAACTTGAAACTGCTTTATTGGGTCTAGTTTCAAAGAGCTAGCACAAACCGTGTTTGATTTAGAGTTCCAAATACATGTATCCATATAGGAGAAAACAGAGTGAAACCTCAAAATGAAAATGGTTACTGCAAACGAACGGTTTAATCTAGAAGAACGAAATTTGGTGAGCCCAGTGGGTTGGTGTACTGATCATTCCGTAAAAGGATCATCAAGATTGGGTGAAAAAGTGTTTGCTGAGATTTCAGGCAACTCGTAGTTTTTTGGAAGCTTGGCAACCCCTTTCAATGAAAGTGATTCTCGCCAGTCTCTGCTTAGGGCTACGTCAACAGCAAACAAACCATCGAGATAGAACTTGAAACTGCTTTATTGGGTCAAGTTTCAAAGAGCTAGCACAAACCGCGTTTGATTTAGAGTTCCAAATACATGTATCCGAATAGGAGAAAACAGAGTGAAACCTCAAAATGAAAACGGTTACTGCAAACGAACGGTTTAACCTAGAAGAACGAAATTTGGTGAGCCAAGTGGGATTGGTGTACTGATCATTCCCTGAAAGTATCATCAAGATTGGGTGAAAAAGTGTTTTATGAGATTTCAGGCAACTCGTATTTTTTTGGAAGCTTGGCAACCCCTTTCCATGAAAGACATTCTCGCCAGTCTCTGCTTAGGGCTACATCAACAGCAAACAAACCATAGAAATAGAACTTGAAACTGCTTTATTGGGTCAAGTTTCAAAGAGCTATCACAAACCGCGTTTGATTTAGAGTTCCAAATATATGTATCCGTATAGGAGAAAACAGAGTGAAACCTCAAAATGAAAACGGTTACTGCAAATTGACGGTTTAACCTAGATAAACGAAATTTGGTGAGCCAAGTGGGATTGGTGTACTGATCATTCCCTGAAAGTATCATCAAGATTGGGTGAAAAAGTGTTTGCTGAGATTTCAGGCAACTCAGAATTTTTTAAAAGCTTGGCAACCCCTTTCAATGAAAGTGATTCTCGCCAGTCTCTGCTTAGGGCTACATCAACAGCAAACAAACCATCGAGATAGAACTTGAAACTGCTTTATTGGGTCAAATTTCAAAGAGCTAGCACAAATCGTGTTTGATTTAGAGTTCCAAATACACGTATCGGTATAGGAGAAAACAGAGTGAAACCTCAAAATGAAAACGGTAACTGCAAACGAATGGTTTAACCTAGAAGAAAGAAATTTGGTGAGCCAAGTGGGATTGGTGTACTGAACATTCCCTGAAAGTATCATCAAGATTGGGTGAAAAAGTGTTTGCTGAGATTTCAGGAAACTCGTAGTTTTTTGGAAGCTTGGCAACCCCTTTCCATGAAAATGATTCTCGCCAGTCTGATCATTCCCTGAAAGTATCATCAAGATTGGATTAAAGAGTGTTTGCTGGGATTTCAGGCAACTCGTATTTTTTTGGAAGCTTGGCAACCCCATTCCATGAAAGTGATTCTCGCCAGTCTCTGCTGAGGGCTACATCAACTGCAAACAAACCATAAAGATAGATCTTGAAACTGCTTTATTGGGTCAAGTTTCAAAGAGCTAGCACAAACTGTGTTTGATTTAGAGTTCCAAATACATGTATCCGTATAGGAGAAAACAGAGTGAAACCTCAAAATAAAAACGGTTACTGCAAACGAACGGTTAAACCTAAAAGAACGAATTGTGGTGAGCCAAGTTGGATTGGTGTACTGATCATTCCCGGAAAGTATCATCAAGATTGGGTGAAATATTCTTTGCTGAGATTTCAGGAAACTCGTAGTTTTTTGGAAGCTTGGCAACCCCTTTCCATGAAAGTGATTCTCGCCAGTCTCTGCTTAGGGCTACATCAACAGCAAACAAACCATAGAGATAGAACTTGAAACTGCTTTATTGGGTCATGTTTCAAAGAGATAGCACAATCCGTGTTTGATTTAGAGTTCCAAATACATGTATCCATATAGGAGAAAACAGAGTGAAACCTCAAAATGAAAACGGTTACTGCAAACGAACGGTTTAACCTAGAAGAACGAAATTTGGTGAGCCAAGTGGGATTGGTGTACTGATCATTCCGTAAAAGTATCATTAAGATTGGGTGAAAAAGTGTTTGCTGAGATTTCACGCAACTCGTAGTTTTTTGGAAGCTTGGCAACCCCTTTCCATGAAAGTGATTCTCGCCAGTCTCTGCTTAGGGCTACATCAACAGCAAACAAACCATAGAGATAGAACTTGAAACTGCTTTATTGGGTCAAGGTTCAAAGAGCTAGCACAAACCGTGTTTGATTTAGAGTTCCAAATACATGTATCCGTATAGGAGAAAAAAGAGTGAAACCTCAAAATGAAAATGGTTACTGCAAACGAATGGTTTAACCTAGAAGAACGAAATTTGGTGAGCCAAGTGGGATTGGTGTACTGATCATTCCCTGAAAGTATCATCAAGATTGGGTGAAAAAGTGTTTGCTGAGATTTCAGGCAACTCGTACGTTTTTGGAAGCTTGGCAACCCCTTTCCATGAAAGTGATTCTCGCCAGTCTCTGCTTAGGGCTACATCAACAGCAAACAAACCATAGAGATAGAACTTGAAACTGCTTTATTGGGTCAAGTTTCAAAGAGCTAGCACAAACCGTGTTTGATATAGAGTTCCAAATACATGTATCCGTATAGGAGAAAAAAGAGTGAAACCTCAAAATGAAAACGTTACTGCAAACGAACGGTTTAACCTAGAAGAACGAAATTTGGTGAGCCAAGTGGGATTGGTGTACTGATCATTCCCTGAAAGTATTATCAAGATTGGGTGAAAAAGTGGTTGCTGAGATTTCTGGAAACTCGTAGTTTTTTGGAAGCTTGTCCACTGCTTTCCATGAAAGTGATTCTCGCCAGTCTCTGCTTAGGGCTACATCAACAGCAAACAAACCATAGAGATTAGAACTTGAAACTGCTTTATTGGGTCAAGTTTCAAAGAGCTAGCACAAACCGTGTTTTGATTTAGCGTTCCAAATACCTGTATCCGTATAGGAGAAAACAGAGTGAAACCTCAAAATGAAAACGGTTACTGAAACGAAACGGTTTTAACCTAGAAGAACGAAATTTGGTGAGCCAAGTGGAATTGTGTAATGATCATTCGCTGAAAGTATCATCACGATTGGGTGAAAAAGTGTTTACTGAGATTACAGGCAACTCGTAGTTTTTTAGAAGCTTGGGCAACCCTTTCCATGAAAGTGATTCTCGCCAGTCTCTGCTTAGGGCTACATCAACAGCAAACAAACCATAGAGACAGAACTTGAAACTGCTTTATTGGGTCAAGTTTCAAAGAGCTAGCACAAAACCGTGTTTGATTTCGAGTTCCAAAACATGTATCGGTATAGGAGAAAACAGAGTGAAACCTCAAAATGAAAACGATTACTGCAAACGAACGGTTTAACCTAGAAGAACGAAATTTGGTGAGCCAAGTGGGATTGGTGTACTGATCATTCCCTGAAAGTATCATCAGATTGGGTGAAAAGTGTTGCTGTGATTTCAGGAAACTCGTAGTTTTTGGAAGCTTGTCCACTGCTTTCCATGAAAGTGATTCTCGCCAGTCTCTGCTTAGGGCTACATCAACAGCAAACAAACCATAGAGATAGAACTTGAAACTGCTTTATTGGGTCAAGTTTCAAAGAGCTAGCACAAACCGTGTTTGATTTAGCGTTCCAAATACCTGTATCCGTATAGGAAGAAAACAGAGTGAAACCTCAAAATGAAAACGGTTACTGAAAACGAACGGTTTAACCTAGAAGAACGAAATTTTGGTGAGCCAAGTGGAATTGGTGTAGTGATCATTCGCTGAAAGTATCATCACGATTGGGTGAAAAAGTGTTTGCTGAGATTACAGGCAACTCGTAGTTTTTTAGAAGCTTGGCAACCCCTTTCCATGAAAGTGATTCTCGCCAGTCTCTGCTTAGGGCTACATCAACAGCAAAACAAACCATAGAGACAGAAACTTGAAACTGCTTTATTGGGTCAAGGTTTCAAAGAGCTAGCACAAACCGTGTTTGATTTCGAGTTCCAAAAACATGTATCGGTATAGGAGAAAACAGAGTGAAACCTCAAAATGAAAACGATTTACTGCAAACGAACGGTTTAACCTAGAAGAACGAAATTTTGGTGAGCCAAGTGGGATTGGTGTACTGATCATTCCCTGAAAGTATCATCAAGATTGGGTGAAAAAGTGTTTGCTGTGATTTCAGGAAACTCGTAGTTTTCTGGAAGCTTGGCAACCCCTTTCCATGAAAGTGATTTCTCGCCAGTCTCTGTTTAGGGCTACATCAACAGCAAACAAACCATAGAGATAGAACTTGAAACTGCTTTATTGGGTCAAATTTCAAAGAGCTAGCACAAACCTTGTTTGATTTAGAGTTCCAAAAACATGTATCGGTATAGGAGAAAACAGAGTGAAACCTCAAAATGAAAACGATTACTGCAAACGAACGGTTTAACCTAGAAGAACGAAATTTGGTGAGCCAAGTGGGATTGGTGTACTGATCATTCCATGAAAGTATCATCAAGATTGGGTGAAAAAGTGTTTGCTGAGATTTCAGGCAACTCGTCGTTTTTTGGAAGCCTGGCAACCCCTTTCCATGAAAGTGATTCTGCCCAGATTTCGCTTAGGGCTACATAAGCAGCAAACAAACCATAGAGATAGAACTTGAAACTGCATTATTGGGTCAAGTTTCAAAGAGCTAGCACAAACCGTGTTTGATTTAGAGTTCCAAATACATGTATCCGTATAGGAGAAAACAGAGTGAAACCTCAAAATGAAAACGGTTACTGCAAACGAACGGTTTAACCTAGAAGAACGAAATTTGGTGAGCCAAGTGGGATTGTTGTACTGATCATTCCCTGAAAGTATCATCAAGATTGGGTGAAAAAGTGTTTGGTGAGGTTTCAGGCAACTCGTAGTTTTTTGGAAGCTTGGCAACCCGTTTCCATGAAAGTGATTCTCGCCAGTCTCTGCTTAGGGGTACATCAACAGCAAACAAACCATAGTGATAGAACTTGAAACTGCTTAATTGGGTCAAGTTTCAAAGAGCTAGCACAAACCGTGTTTGATTTAGAGTTCCAAATACATGTATCCGTATAGGAGAAAACAGAGTGAAACCTCTAAATGAAAACGGTTACTGCAAACGAACGGTTTCACCTAGAAGAACGAAATTTGGTGAGCCAAATGGGATTGGAGTACTGATCATTCCCTGAAAGTATCATCAAGATTAGGTGAAAAAGTGTTTGCGGAGATTTCAGGAAACTGGTAGTTTTTTGGAAGCTTGGCAACCCCTTTCCATGAAAGTGATTCTAGCCAGTCTCTGCTTAGGGCTACATCAACAGCAAACAAACCATAGAGATAGAACTTGAAACTGCTTTATTGGGTCAAGTTTCAAAAAGCTAGCACAAACCGTGTTTGATTTCGAGTTCCAAAAACATGTATCGGTATAGGAGAAAACAGAGTGAAACCTCAAAATGAAAACGATTACTGCAAACGAACGGTTTAACCTAGAAGAACGAAATTTGGTGAGCCAAGTGGGATTGGTGTACTGATCATTCCCTGAAAGTATCATCAAGATTGGGTGAAAAAGGGTTTGCTGAGATTTCAGGCAACTCGTAGTTTTTTGGAAGCTTGGCAACCCCTTTCCATGAAAGTGATTCTCGCCAGTCTCTGCTTAGGGGTACATCAACAGCAAACAAACCATAGTGATAGAACTTGAAACTGCTTAATTGGGTCAAGTTTCAAAGAGCTAGCACAAACCGTGTTTGATTGAGAGTTCCAAATACATGTATCCGTATAGGAGAAAACAAAGTGAAACCTCAAGATGAAAACGGTTACTGCAAACGAACGGTTTAACCTAGAAGAACGTAATTTGGTGAGCCAAGTGGGATTGGTGGACTGATCAT
Organism: Ictidomys tridecemlineatus; assembly: GCF_052094955.1. Classification (NCBI taxonomy): domain Eukaryota; kingdom Metazoa; phylum Chordata; class Mammalia; order Rodentia; family Sciuridae; genus Ictidomys; species Ictidomys tridecemlineatus. The sequence goes on from NW_027521555.1 coordinate 51,935, forward strand.
TCCCTGAAAGTATCATCAAGATTGGGTGAAAAAGCGTTTGCTGAGATTTTATGAAACTCATAGTTTTATGGAATCTTGGCAACCCCTTTCCATGAAAGTGATTCTCGCCATTCTCTGCTTAGGGCTACATCAACAGCAAACAATCCATAGAGATAGAACTTGAAACTGCTTAATTGGATCAGGTTTCAAAGAGCGAGCAAAAACCGTGTTTTATACAGAGTTCCAAATACATATATCCATATAGGAGAAAACAGAGTGAAACCTCAAAATGAAAACGGTTACTGCAATCGAACAATTTAACCTAGTAGAACGAAATTTGGTGAGCCAAGTTGGGATTGGTGTATTGATCATTCCATGAAAGAATCATTAAGATTGGGTTAAAAAGTTTTTGCTGTTTTTTCAGGATACTCGTAGTTTTTTGGAATCTTGGCAACCCCTTTCCAAGAAAGTGATTCTCGCCAGTCTCTGCTTAGGGCTACATCAGCAGCACACAAACCATAGAGCTAGAACTTGAAACTGCTTTATTGGGTCAAGTTTCAAAGAGCTAGCACAAACCGTGTTTGATTTAGAGTTCCAAATACATGTATTCGTATAGGAGAAAACAGAGTGAAACCTCAAAATGAAAACGGTTACTGCAAACGAACAGTTTAACCTAGAAGAACGAAATTTGGTGAGCCAAGTGGGATTGGTGAACTGATCATTCCCTGAAAGTATCATCAAGATTGGGTGAAAAAGTGTTTGCTGAGATTTCAGGCAACTCGTAGTTTTTTGGAAGCTTGTCAACCCCTTTCCATGAAAGTGATTCTCGCCAATCACTGCTTAGGGCTACATAAGAAGCAAACAAACCTTAGAGATAGAACTTCAAACTGCTTTATTGGGTCAAGTTTCAAAAGCTAGCACAAACCGTGTTTGATATAGAGTTCCAAATACATGTATCCGTATAGGATAAAAGAGAGTGAAACCTCAAAATGAAAACGGTTACTGCAAACGAACGGTTTAACCTAGAAGAACGAAATTTGGTGAGCCATGTTGGATTGGTGTACTGATCATTCCCTGAAAGAATCATTAAGATTGGGCGAAAAAGTGTTTGCTGAGATTTCAGGCAACTCGTTGTTTTTTAGAAGCTTGGCAAGTTCTTTCCATGAAAGTGATTCTCGCCAGTCTCTGCTTAGGGCTACATCAACAGCAAACAAACCATAGAGCTAGAACTTGAAACTGCTTTATTGGGTCAAGTTTCAAAGAGCTAGCACAAACCGTGTTTGATTTAGAGTTCCAAATACATGTATCCCTATAGGAGAAAACAGAGTGAAACCTCAAAATGAAAACGGTTACTGCAAACGAACGGTTTAACCTAGAAGATCGAAATTTGGTGAGCCAAGTGGGATTGGTGTACTGATCATTCCCTGAAAGTATCATCAAGATTGGGTGAAAAAGTGTTTGCTGAGATTTCAGGCAACTCGTCGTTTTTTGGAAGCCTGGCAACCCCTTTCCATGAAAGTGATTCTGCCCAGATTTCGCTTAGGGCTACATAAGCAGCAAACAAACCATAGAGATAGAACTTGAAACTGCTTTATTGGGTCAAGTTTCAAAGAGCTAGCACAAACCGTGTTTGATTTAGAGTTCCAAATACATGTATCCCTATAGGAGATACAGAGTGAAACGTCAAAGTAAAAATGGTTACTGCAAACGAACGGTTTAACCTAGAAGAACGAAATTTGGTGAGCCAAGTGAAATTGGTGTACTGAGCATTCCCAGAACGTATTATCCAGATTGGGTGAAAAAGCGTTTGCTGAGATTTCAGGCAACTCGTAGTTTTTTGGAAGCTTGGCAACCCCTTTCCATGAAAGTGATTCTCGCCAGTCTCTGCTTAGGGCTACATCAACAGCAAACAAACCATAAAGCTAGAACTTGAAATTGCTTTATTGGGTCAAGTTTCAAAGAGCTAGCACAAACCGTATTCGATTTAGTGTTCAAAATACATGTATCCGTATAGGAGAAAGCAGAGTGAAACCTCAAAATGAAAACGGTTACTGCAAACGAACAGTTTAACCTACTAGAACGAAATTTGGTGAGCCAAGTGGGATTGGTGTACTGATCATTCCCTGAAAGTATTATCAAGATTGGGTGAAAAAGTGGTTGCTGAGATTTCTGGAAACTCGTAGTTTGTTGGAAGCTTGTCAACTGCTTTCCATGAAAGTGATTCTCGCCAGTCTCTGCTTAGGGCTACATCAACAGCAAACAAACCATAGAGATAGAACTTGAAACTGCTTTATTGGGTCAAGTTTCAAAGAGCTAGCACAAACCGTGTTTGATTTAGAGTTCCAAATACCTGTATCCTTATAGGAGAATACAGAGTGAAACCTCAAAATGAAAACGGTTACTGAAAACGAACGGTTTAACCTAGAAGAACGAAATTTGGTGAGCCAAGTGGAATTGGTGTAGTGATCATTCGCTGAAAGTATCATCACGATTGGGTGAAAAAGTGTTTGCTGAGATTACAGGCAACTCGTAGTTTTTTAGAAGCTTGGCAACCCCTTTCCATGAAAGTGATTCTCGCCAGTCTCTGCTTAGGGCTACATCAACAGCAAACAAACCATAGAGACAGAACTTGAAACTGCTTTATTGGGTCAAGATTCAAAGAGCTAGCACAAACCGTGTTTGATTTCGAGTTCCAAAAACATGTATCGGTATAGGAGAAAACAGAGTGAAACCTCAAAATAAAAACGATTATTGCAAACGAACGGTTTAACCTAGAAGAACGAAATTTGGTGAGCCAAGTGGGATTAGTGTACTGATCATTCCCTGAAAGTATCATCAAGATTGGGTGAAAAAGTGTTTGCTGTGATTTCAGGAAACTCGTAGTTTTCTGGAAGCTTGGCAACCCCTTTCCATGAAAGTGATTCTCGCCAGTCTCTGTTTAGGGCTACATCAACAGCAAACAAATCATAGAGATAGAACTTGAAACTGCTTTATTGGGTCAAGTTTCAAAGAGCTAGCACACACCGTGTTTGATTTAGAGTTCAAAATACATGTATCTGTATAGGAGAAAACAGAGTGAAACCTCAAAATGAAAACGGTTACTGCAAACGAACGGTTTAACCTAGAAGAACGAAATTTGGTGAGCCAAGTGGGATTGGTGTACTGATCATTCCCTGAAAGTATCATCAAGATTGGATGAAAAAGTGTGTGCTGTATTTCAGGCAACTCGTAGTTTTTTGGAAACTTGGCAACCCCTTTCCATGAAAGTGATTCTGGCCAGTCTCTGCTTAGGGCTAAATCAGCAGCAAACAAACCATAGAGATAGAACTTGAAACTGCTTTATTGGGTCAAGTTTCAAAGAGCTAGCACAAACCGTGTTTGATTTAGAGTTCCAAATACATGTATCCGTATAGGAGAAAACAGAATGAAACCTCAAAATGCAAACGGTTACTGCAAATGAACAGTTTAACCTAGTAGAACGAAATTTGGTGAGCCAAGTGAAATTGGTGTACTGAGCATTCCCAGAAAGTATCATCAAGATTGGGTGAAAAAGCGTTTGCTGAGATTTCAGGCAACTCGTAGTTTTTTGGAAGCTTGGCAACCCCTTTCCATGAAAGTGATTCTCGCCAGTCTCTGCTTAGGGCTACATCAACAGCAAACAAACCATAAAGCTAGAACTTGAAACTGCTTTATTGGGTCAAGTTTCAAAGAGCTAGCACAAACCGGGTTCGATTTAGAGTTCCAAATACATGTATCCGTATAGGAGAAAGCAGAGTGAAACCTCAAAATGAAAACGGTTACTGCAAACGAACGGTTTATCCTAGAAGAACGAAATTTGGTGAGCCAAGTGGGATTGGTGTACTGATCATTCCCTGAAAGTATTATCAAGATTGGGTGAAAAAGTGGTTGCTGAGATTTCTGGAAACTCGTAGTTTTTTGGAAGCTTGTCAAACCCTTTCCATGAAAGTGATTATCGCCTGTCTCTGCTTAGGGCTACATCAACAGCAAACAAACCATAGAGATAGAACTTGAAACTGCTTTATTGTGTCAAGTTTCAAAGAGCTAGCACAAACGGCGTTTGATTTAGAGTTCCAAATACATGTATCCATATAGGAGAAAACAGAGTGAAACCTCAAGATGTAAACAGTTACTGCAAACGAACGGTTTATCCTAGAAGAACGAAATTTGGTGAGCCAAGTGGGATTGGTGTACTGATCATTCCATGAAAGTATCATCAACATTGGGTGAAAAAGTGTTTGCTGAGATTTCAGGCAACTCGTAGTTTTTTGGAAGCCTGGCAACCCCTTTCCATGAAAGTGATTCTGCCCAGATTCCGCTTAGGGCTACATAAGCAGCAAACAAACCATAGAGATAGAACTTGAAACTGCTCTATTGGGTCAAGTTTCAAAGAGCTAGCACAAACCGTGTTTGATTTAGAGTTCCAAATACATGTATCCCTATAGGAGAAAACAGAGTGAAACCTCAAAATGAAAACGGTTACTGCAAACGAACAGTTTAACCTAGAAGATCGAAATTTGGTGAGCCAAGTGGGATTGGTGTACTGATCATTCCCTGAAAGTATCATCAAGATTGGGTGAAAAAGTGTTTGCTGAGATTTCAGGCAACTCGTCGTTTTTTGGAAGCCTGGCAACCCCTTTCCATGAAAGTGATTCTGCCCAGATTTCGCTTAGGGCTACATAAGCAGCAAACAAACCATAGAGATAGAACTTGAAACTGCTTTATTGGGTCAAGTTTCAAAGAGCTAGCACAAACCGTGTTTGATTTAGAGTTCCAAATACATGTATCCCTATAGGAGATACAGAGTGAAACGTCAAAGTAAAAATGGTTACTGCAAACGAACGGTTTAACCTAGAAGAACGAAATTTGGTGAGCCAAGTGAAATTGGTGTACTGAGCATTCCCAGAACGTATTATCCAGATTGGGTGAAAAAGCGTTTGCTGAGATTTCAGGCAACTCGTAGTTTTTTGGAAGCTTGGCAACCCCTTTCCATGAAAGTGATTCTCGCCAGTCTCTGCTTAGGGCTACATCAACAGCAAACAAACCATAAAGCTAGAACTTGAAATTGCTTTATTGGGTCAAGTTTCAAAGAGCTAGCACAAACCGTATTCGATTTAGAGTTCAAAATACATGTATCCGTATAGGAGAAAGCAGAGTGAAACCTCAAAATGAAAACGGTTACTGCAAACGAACAGTTTAACCTACTAGAACGAAATTTGGTGAGCCAAGTGGGATTGGTGTACTGATCATTCCCTGAAAGTATTATCGAGATTGGGTGAAAAAGTGGTTGCTGAGATTTCTGGAAACTCGTAGTTTTTTGGAAGCTTGTCAACTGCTTTCCATGAAAGTGATTCTCGCCAGTCTCTGCTTAGGGCTACATGAACAGCAAACAAACCATAGAGATAGAACTTGAAACTGCTTTATTGGGTCAAGTTTCAAAGAGCTAGCACAAACCGTGTTTGATTTAGAGTTCCAAATACCTGTATCCGTATAGGAGAATACAGAGTGAAACCTCAAAATGAAAACGGTTACTGAAAACGAACGGTTTAACCTAGAAGAACGAAATTTGGTGAGCCAAGTGGAATTGGTGTAGTGATCATTCGCTGAAAGTATCATCACGATTGGGTGAAAAAGTGTTTGCTGAGATTCCAGGCAACTCGTAGTTTCTTGGAAGCTTGGCAACCCCTTTCCATGAAAGTGATTCTCGCCAGTCTCTGCTTAGGGCTACATCAACAGCAAACAAACCATAGAGACAGAACTTGAAACTGCTTTATTGGGTCAAGTTTCAAAGAGCTAGCACAAACCGTGTTTGATTTCGAGTTCCAAAAACATGTATCGGTATAGGAGAAAACAGAGTGAAACCTCAAAATAAAAACGATTACTGCAAACGAACGGTTTAACCTAGAAGAACGAAATTTGGTGAGCCAAGTGGGATTGGTGTACTGATCATTCCCTGAAAGTATCATCAAGATTGGGTGAAAAAGTGTTTGCTGTGATTTCAGGCAACTCGTAGTTTTTTGGAAACTTGGCAACCCCTTTCCATGAAAGTGATTCTGGCCAGTCTCTGCTTAGGGCTAAATCAGCAGCAAACAAACCATAGAGATAGAACTTGAAACTGATTTATTGGGTCAAGTTTCAAAGAGCTAGCACAAACCGTGTTTGATTTAGAGTTCCAAATACATGTATCAGTATAGGAGAAAACAGAATGAAACCTCAAAATGCAAACGGTTACTGCAAATGAACAGTTTAACCTAGTAGAACGAAATTTGGTGAGCCAAGTGAAATTGGTGTACTGAGCATTCCCAGAAAGTATCATCAAGATTGGGTGAAAAAGCGTTTGCTGAGATTTCAGGCAACTCTTAGTTTTTTGGAAGCTTGGCAACCCCTTTCCATGAAAGTGATTCTCGCCAGTCTCTGATTAGGGCTACATCAACAGCAAACAAACCATAAAGCTAGAACTTGAAACTGCTTTATTGGGTCAAGTTTCAAAGAGCTAGCACAAACCGGGTTCGATTTAGAGTTCCAAATACATGTATCCGTATAGGAGAAAGCAGAGTGAAACCTCAAAATGAAAACGGTTACTGCAAACGAACGGTTTATCCTAGAAGAACGAAATTTGGTGAGCCAAGTGGGATTGGTGTACTGATCATTCCCTGAAAGTATTATCAAGATTGGGTGAAAAAGTGGTTGCTGAGATTTCTGGAAACTCGTAGTTTTTTGGAAGCTTGTCAAACCCTTTCCATGAAAGTGATTATCGCCTGTCTCTGCTTAGGGCTACATCAACAGCAAACAAACCATAGAGATAGAACTTGAAACTGCTTTATTGTGTCAAGTTTCAAAGAGCTAGCACAAACGGCGTTTGATTTAGAGTTCCAAATACATGTATCCATATAGGAGAAAACAGAGTGAAACCTCAAGATGTAAACAGTTACTGCAAACGAACGGTTTATCCTAGAAGAACGAAATTTGGTGAGCCAAGTGGGATTGGTGTACTGATCATTCCATGAAAGTATCATCAAGATTGGGTGAAAAAGTGTTTGCTGAGATTTCAGGCAACTCGTAGTTTTTTGGAAGCCTGGCAACCCCTTTCCATGAAAGTGATTCTGCCCAGATTCCGCTTAGGGCTACATAAGCAGCAAACAAACCATAGAGATAGAACTTGAAACTGCTCTATTGGGTCAAGTTTCAAAGAGCTAGCACAAACCGTGTTTGATTTAGAGTTCCAAATACATGTATCCCTATAGGAGAAAACAGAGTGAAACCTCAAAATGAAAACGGTTACTGCAAACGAACGGTTTAACCTAGAAGATCGAAATTTGGTGAGCCAAGTGGGATTGGTGTACTGATCATTCCCTGAAAGTATCATCAAGATTGGGTGAAAAAGTGTTTGCTGAGATTTCAGGCAACTCGTCGTTTTTTGGAAGCCTGGCAACCCCTTTCCATGAAAGTGATTCTGCCCAGATTTCGATTAGGGCTACATAAGCAGCAAACAAACCATAGAGATAGAACTTGAAACTGCTTTATTGGGTCAAGTTTCAAAGAGCTAGCACAAACCGTGTTTGATTTAGAGTTCCAAATACATGTATCCCTATAGGAGATACAGAGTGAAACGTCAAAGTAAAAATGGTTACTGCAAACGAACGGTTTAACCTAGAAGAACGAAATTTGGTGAGCCAAGTGAAATTGGTGTACTGAGCATTCCCAGAACGTATTATCCAGATTGGGTGAAAAAGCGTTTGCTGAGATTTCAGGCAACTCGTAGTTTTTTGGAAGCTTGGCAACCCCTTTCCATGAAAGTGATTCTCGCCAGTCTCTGCTTAGGGCTACATCAACAGCAAACAAACCATAAAGCTAGTACTTGAAATTGCTTTATTGGGTCAAGTTTCAAAGAGCTAGCACAAACCGTATTCGATTTAGAGTTCAAAATACATGTATCCGTATAGGAGAAAGCAGAGTGAAACCTCAAAATGAAAACGGTTACTGCAAACGAACAGTTTAACCTACTAGAACGAAATTTGGTGAGCCAAGTGGGATTGGTGTACTGATCATTCCCTGAAAGTATTATCAAGATTGGGTGAAAAAGTGGTTGCTGAGATTTCTGGAAACTCGTAGTTTTTTGGAAGCTTGTCAACTGCTTTCCATGAAAGTGATTCTCGCCAGTCTCTGCTTAGGGCTACATCAACAGCAAACAAACCATAGAGATAGAACTTGAAACTGCTTTATTGGGTCAAGTTTCAAAGAGCTAGCACAAACCGAGTTTGATTTAGAGTTCCAAATACCTGTATCCTTATAGGAGAATACAGAGTGAAACCTCAAAATGAAAACGGTTACTGAAAACGAACGGTTTAACCTAGAAGAACGAAATTTGGTGAGCCAAGTGGAATTGGTGTAGTGATCATTCGCTGAAAGTATCATCACGATTGGGTGAAAAAGTGTTTGCTGAGATTACAGGCAACTCGTAGTTTTTTAGAAGCTTGGCAACCCCTTTCCATGAAAGTGATTCTCGCCAGTCTCTGCTTAGGGCTACATCAACAGCAAACAAACCATAGAGACAGAACTTGAAACTGCTTTATTGGGTCAAGTTTCAAAGAGCTAGCACAAACCGTGTTTGATTTCGAGTTCCAAAAACATGTATCGGTATAGGAGAAAACAGAGTGAAACCTCAAAATAAAAACGATTACTGCAAACGAACGGTTTAACCTAGAAGAACGAAATTTGGTGAGCCAAGTGGGATTGGTGTACTGATCATTCCCTGAAAGTATCATCAAGATTGGGTGAAAAAGTGTTTGCTGTGATTTCAGGAAACTCGTAGTTTTCTGGAAGCTTGGCAACCCCTTTCCATGAAAGTGATTCTGGCCAGTCTCTGCTTAGGGCTAAATCAGCAGCAAACAAACCATAGAGATAGAACTTGAAACTGCTTTATTGGGTCAAGTTTCAAAGAGCTAGCACAAACCGTGTTTGATTTAGAGTTCCAAATACATGTATCCGTATAGGAGAAAACAGAATGAAACCTCAACATGCAAACGGTTACTGCAAATGAACAGTTTAACCTAGTAGAACGAAATTTGGTGAGCCAAGTGAAATTGGTGTACTGAGCATTCCCAGAAAGTATCATCAAGATTGGGTGAAAAAGCGTTTGCTGAGATTTCAGGCAACTCGTAGTTTTTTGGAAGCTTGGCAACCCCTTTCCATGAAAGTGATTCTCGCCAGTCTCTGCTTAGGGCTACATCAACAGCAAACAAACCATAAAGCTAGAACTTGAAACTGCTTTATTGGGTCAAGTTTCAAAGAGCTAGCACAAACCGGGTTCGATTTAGAGTTCCAAATACATGTATCCGTATAGGAGAAAGCAGAGTGAAACCTCAAAATGAAAACGGTTACTGCAAACGAACGGTTTATCCTAGAAGAACGAAATTTGGTGAGCCAAGTGGGATTGGTGTACTGATCATTCCCTGAAAGTATTATCAAGATTGGGTGAAAAAGTGGTTGCTGAGATTTCTGGAAACTCGTAGTTTTTTGGAAGCTTGTCAAACCCTTTCCATGAAAGTGATTATCGCCTGTCTCTGCTTAGGGCTACATCAACAGCAAACAAACCATAGAGATAGAACTTGAAACTGCTTTATTGTGTCAAGTTTCAAAGAGCTAGCACAAACGGCGTTTGATTTAGAGTTCCAAATACATGTATCCATATAGGAGAAAACAGAGTGAAACCTCAAGATGTAAACAGTTACTGCAAACGAACGGTTTATCCTAGATGAACGAAATTTGGTGAGCCAAGTGGGATTGGTGTACTGATCATTCCATGAAAGTATCATCAAGATTGGGTGAAAAAGTGTTTGCTGAGATTTCAGGCAACTCGTAGTTTTTTGGAAGCCTGGCAACCCCTTTCCATGAAAGTGATTCTGCCCAGATTCCGCTTAGGGCTACATAAGCAGCAAACAAACCATAGAGATAGAACTTGAAACTGCTCTATTGGGTCAAGTTTCAAAGAGCTAGCACAAACCGTGTTTGATTTAGAGTTCCAAATACATGTATCCCTATAGGAGAAAACAGAGTGAAACCTCAAAATGAAAACGGTTACTGCAAACGAACGGTTTAACCTAGAAGATCGAAATTTGGTGAGCCAAGTGGGATTGGTGTACTGATCATTCCCTGAAAGTATCATCAAGATTGGGTGAAAAAGTGTTTGCTGAGATTTCAGGCAACTCGTCGTTTTTTGGAAGCCTGGCAACCCCTTTCCATGAAAGTGATTCTGCCCAGATTTCGCTTAGGGCTACATAAGCAGCAAACAAACCATAGAGATAGAACTTGAAACTGCTTTATTGGGTCAAGTTTCAAAGAGCTAGCACAAACCGTGTTTGATTTAGAGTTCCAAATACATGTATCCCTATAGGAGATACAGAGTGAAACGTCAAAGTAAAAATGGTTACTGCAAACGAACGGTTTAACCTAGAAGAACGAAATTTGGTGAGCCAAGTGAAATTGGTGTACTGAGCATTCCCAGAACGTATTATCCAGATTGGGTGAAAAAGCGTTTGCTGAGATTTCAGGCAACTCGTAGTTTTTTGGAAGCTTGGCAACCCCTTTCCATGAAAGTGATTCTCGCCAGTCTCTGCTTAGGGCTACATCAACAGCAAACAAACCATAAAGCTAGAACTTGAAATTGCTTTATTGGGTCAAGTTTCAAAGAGCTAGCACAAACCGTATTCGATTTAGAGTTCAAAATACATGTATCTGTATAGGAGAAAGCAGAGTGAAACCTCAAAATGAAAACGGTTACTGCAAACGAACAGTTTAACCTACTAGAACGAAATTTGGTGAGCCAAGTGGGATTGGTGTACTGATCATTCCCTGAAAGTATTATCAAGATTGGGTGAAAAAGTGGTTGCTGAGATTTCTGGAAACTCGTAGTTTTTTGGAAGCTTGTCAACTGCTTTCCATGAAAGTGATTCTCGCCAGTCTCTGCTTAGGGCTACATCAACAGCAAACAAACCATAGAGATAGAACTTGAAACTGCTTTATTGGGTCAAGTTTCAAAGAGCTAGCACAAACCGAGTTTGATTTAGAGTTCCAAATACCTGTATCCGTATAGGAGAATACAGAGTGAAACCTCAAAATGAAAACGGTTACTGAAAACGAACGGTTTAACCTAGAAGAACGAAATTTGGTGAGCCAAGTGGAATTGGTGTAGTGATCATTCGCTGAAAGTATCATCACGATTGGGTGAAAAAGTGTTTGCTGAGATTCCAGGCAACTCGTAGTTTCTTGGAAGCTTGGCAACCCCTTTCCATGAAAGTGATTCTCGCCAGTCTCTGCTTAGGGCTACATCAACAGCAAACAAACCATAGAGACAGAACTTGAAACTGCTTTATTGGGTCAAGTTTCAAAGAGCTAGCACAAACCGTGTTTGATTTCGAGTTCCAAAAACATGTATCGGTATAGGAGAAAACAGAGTGAAACCTCAAAATAAAAACGATTACTGCAAACGAACGGTTTAACCTAGAAGAACGAAATTTGGTGAGCCAAGTGGGATTGGTGTACTGATCATTCCCTGAAAGTATCATCAAGATTGGGTGAAAAAGTGTTTGCTGTGATTTCAGGCAACTCGTAGTTTTTTGGAAACTTGGCAACCCCTTTCCATGAAAGTGATTCTGGCCAGTCTCTGCTTAGGGCTAAATCAGCAGCAAACAAACCATAGAGATAGAACTTGAAACTGATTTATTGGGTCAAGTTTCAAAGAGCTAGCACAAACCGTGTTTGATTTAGAGTTCCAAATACATGTATCCGTATAGGAGAAAACAGAATGAAACCTCAAAATGCAAACGGTTACTGCAAATGAACAGTTTAACCTAGTAGAACGAAATTTGGTGAGTCAAGTGAAATTGGTGTACTGAGCATTCCCAGAAAGTATCATCAAGATTGGGTGAAAAAGCGTTTGCTGAGATTTCAGGCAACTCGTAGTTTTTTGGAAGCTTGGCAACCCCTTTCCATGAAAGTGATTCTCGCCAGTCTCTGATTAGGGCTACATCAACAGCAAACAAACCATAAAGCTAGAACTTGAAACTGCTTTATTGGGTCAAGTTTCAAAGAGCTAGCACAAACCGGGTTCGATTTAGAGTTCCAAATACATGTATCCGTATAGGAGAAAGCAGAGTGAAACCTCAAAATGAAAACGGTTACTGCAAACGAACGGTTTATCCTAGAAGAACGAAATTTGGTGAGCCAAGTGGGATTGGTGTACTGATCATTCCCTGAAAGTATTATCAAGATTGGGTGAAAAAGTGGTTGCTGAGATTTCTGGAAACTCGTAGTTTTTTGGAAGCTTGTCAAACCCTTTCCATGAAAGTGATTATCGCCTGTCTCTGCTTAGGGCTACATCAACAGCAAACAAACCATAGAGATAGAACTTGAAACTGCTTTATTGTGTCAAGTTTCAAAGAGCTAGCACAAACGGCGTTTGATTTAGAGTTCCAAATACATGTATCCATATAGGAGAAAACAGAGTGAAACCTCAAGATGTAAACAGTTACTGCAAACGAACGGTTTATCCTAGAAGAACGAAATTTGGTGAGCCAAGTGGGATTGGTGTACTGATCATTCCATGAAAGTATCATCAAGATTGGGTGAAAAAGTGTTTGCTGAGATTTCAGGCAACTCGTAGTTTTTTGGAAGCCTGGCAACCCCTTTCCATGAAAGTGATTCTGCCCAGATTCCGCTTAGGGCTACATAAGCAGCAAACAAACCATAGAGATAGAACTTGAAACTGCTCTATTGGGTCAAGTTTCAAAGAGCTAGCACAAACCGTGTTTGATTTAGAGTTCCAAATACATGTATCCCTATAGGAGAAAACAGAGTGAAACCTCAAAATGAAAACGGTTACTGCAAACGAACGGTTTAACCTAGAAGATCGAAATTTGGTGAGCCAAGTGGGATTGGTGTACTGATCATTCCCTGAAAGTATCATCAAGATTGGGTGAAAAAGTGTTTGCTGAGATTTCAGGCAACTCGTCGTTTTTTGGAAGCCTGGCAACCCCTTTCCATGAAAGTGATTCTGCCCAGATTTCGCTTAGGGCTACATAAGCAGCAAACAAACCATAGAGATAGAACTTGAAACTGCTTTATTGGGTCAAGTTTCAAAGAGCTAGCACAAACGGCGTTTGATTTAGAGTTCCAAATACATGTATCCATATAGGAGAAAACAGAGTGAAACCTCAAGATGTAAACAGTTACTGCAAACGAACGGTTTATCCTAGAAGAACGAAATTTGGTGAGCCAAGTGGGATTGGTGTACTGATCATTCCATGAAAGTATCATCAAGATTGGGTGAAAAAGTGTTTGCTGAGATTTCAGGCAACTCGTAGTTTTTTGGAAGCCTGGCAACCCCTTTCCATGAAAGTGATTCTGCCCAGATTCCGCTTAGGGCTACATAAGCAGCAAACAAACCATAGAGATAGAACTTGAAACTGCTCTATTGGGTCAAGTTTCAAAGAGCTAGCACAAACCGTGTTTGATTTAGAGTTCCAAATACATGTATCCCTATAGGAGAAAACAGAGTGAAACCTCAAAATGAAAACGGTTACTGCAAACGAACGGTTTAACCTAGAAGATCGAAATTTGGTGAGCCAAGTGGGATTGGTGTACTGATCATTCCCTGAAAGTATCATCAAGATTGGGTTGAAAAAGTGTTTGCTGAGATTTCAGGCAACTCGTCGTTTTTTGGAAGCCTGGCAACCCCTTTCCATGAAAGTGATTCTGCCCAGATTTCGCTTAGGGCTACATAAGCAGCAAACAAACCATAGAGATAGAACTTGAAACTGCTTTATTGGGTCAAGTTTCAAAGAGCTAGCACAAACCGAGTTTGATTTAGAGTTCCAAATACCTGTATCCTTATAGGAGAATACAGAGTGAAACCTCAAAATGAAAACGGTTACTGAAAACGAACGGTTTAACCTAGAAGAACGAAATTTGGTGAGCCAAGTGGAATTGGTGTAGTGATCATTCGCTGAAAGTATCATCACGATTGGGTGAAAAAGTGTTTGCTGAGATTACAGGCAACTCGTAGTTTTTTAGAAGCTTGGCAACCCCTTTCCATGAAAGTGATTCTCGCCAGTCTCTGCTTAGGGCTACATCAACAGCAAACAAACCATAGAGACAGAACTTGAAACTGCTTTATTGGGTCAAGTTTCAAAGAGCTAGCACAAACCGTGTTTGATTTCGAGTTCCAAAAACATGTATCGGTATAGGAGAAAACAGAGTGAAACCTCAAAATAAAAACGATTATTGCAAACGAACGGTTTAACCTAGAAGAACGAAATTTGGTGAGCCAAGTGGGATTAGTGTACTGATCATTCCCTGAAAGTATCATCAAGATTGGGTGAAAAAGTGTTTGCTGTGATTTCAGGAAACTCGTAGTTTTCTGGAAGCTTGGCAACCCCTTTCCATGAAAGTGATTCTCGCCAGTCTCTGTTTAGGGCTACATCAACAGCAAACAAATCATAGAGATAGAACTTGAAACTGCTTTATTGGGTCAAGTTTCAAAGAGCTAGCACACACCGTGTTTGATTTAGAGTTCAAAATACATGTATCTGTATAGGAGAAAACAGAGTGAAACCTCAAAATGTAAACGGTTACTGCAAACGAACGGTTTAACCTAGAAGAACGAAATTTGGTGAGCCAAGTGGGATTGGTGTACTGATCATTCCCTGAAAGTATCATCAAGATTGGGTGAAAAAGTGTTTGCTGTGATTTCAGGCAACTCGTAGTTTTCTGGAAGCTTGGCAACCCCTTTCCATGAAAGTGATTCTCGCCAGTCTCTGTTTAGGGCTACATCAACAGCAAACAAATCATAGAGATAGAACTTGAAACTGCTTTATTGTGTCAAGTTTCAAAGAGCTAGCACAAACGGCCTTTGATTTAGAGTTCCAAATACATGTATCCATATAGGAGAAAACAGAGTGAAACCTCAAGATGTAAACAGTTACTGCAAACGAACGGTTTATCCTAGAAGAACGAAATTTGGTGAGCCAAGTGGTATTGGTGTACTGATCATTCCATGAAAGTATCATCAAGATTGGGTGAAAAAGTGTTTGCTGAGATTTCAGGCAACTTCTAGTTTTTTGGAAGCCTGGCAACCCCTTTCCATGAAAGTGATTCTGCCCAGATTCCGCTTAGGGCTACATAAGCAGCAAACAAACCATAGAGATAGAACTTGAAACTGCTCTATTGGGTCAAGTTTCAAAGAGCTAGCACAAACCGTGTTTGATTTAGAGTTCCAAATACATGTATCCGTATAGGAGAAAACAGAGTGAAACCTCTAAATGAAAACGGTTACTGCAAACGAACGGTTTAACCTAGAAGAACGAAATTTGGTGAGCCAAGTGGGATTGTTCTACTGATCATTCCCTGAAAGTATCATCAAGATTGGGTGAAAAAGGGTTTGCTGAGATTTCAGGCAACTCGTAGTTTTTTGGAAGCTTGGCAACCCCTTTCCATGAAAGTGATTCTCGCCATTCTCTGCTTAGGGCTACATCAACAGCAAACAATCCATAGAGATAGAACTTGAAACTGCTTTATTGGGTCAGGTTTCAAAGAGCGAGCAAAAACCGTGTTTTATACAGAGTTCCAAATACATGTATCCGTATAGGAGAAAAGAGAGTGAAACCTCAAAATGAAAACGGTTACTGAAATCGAACGGTTTAACCTAGTAGAACGAAATTTGGTGTGCCAAGTTGGGATTGGTGTATTGATTATTCCATGAAAGAATCATTAAGATTGGGTTAAAAAGTGTTTGCTGTTTTTTCAGGCAACTCGTAGTTTTTTGGAATCTTGGCAACCCCTTTCCAAGAAAGTGATTCTCGCCAGTCTCTGCTTAGGGCTACATCAACAGCACACAAACCATAGAGCTAGAACTTGAAACTGCTTTATTGGGTCAAGTTTCAAAGAGCTAGCACAAACCGTCTTTGATTTAGAGTTCCAAATACATGTATTCGTATAGGAGAAAACAGAGTGAAACCTCAAAATGAAAACGGTTACTGCAAACGAACGGTTTAACCTAGAAGAACGAAATTTGGTGAGCCAAGTGGGATTGGTGAACTGATCATTCCATGAAAGTATCATCAAGATTGGGTGAAAAAGTGTTTGCTGAGATTTCAGGAAACTCGTAGTTTTTTGGACGGTTGGCAACCCTTTTCCATGAAAGTGATTCTCGCCAGTCTCTGCTTAGGGCTACATCAACAGCAAACATCCATAAAGATGGAACATGAAACTGCTTTATTGGGTCAAGTTTCAAAGAGCTAGCACAAACCGTGATTGATTTAGAGTTCCAAATACATGTATCCATATAGGAGAATACAGAGTGAAACCTCAAAATGAAAACGGTTACTGCAAGCGAACGGTTTAACCTAGAAGAACGAAATTTAGTGAGCCAAGTGGGATTGCTGTACTGATCATTCCATGAAAGTATGAGGACGATTGGGTGAAAAAGCGTTTGCTGAGATTTCAGTCAACTCCTAGTTTTTTGGAAGCTTGGCAACCCCTTTCCATGAAAGTGATTCTCGCCAGTCTCTGCTTAGGGCTACATCAACAGAAAACAAACCATAGAGATAGAACTTGAAACTGCTTTATTGGGTCAAGTTTCAAAGAGCTAGCACAAACCGTGTTCGATTTAGAGTTCCAAATACATGTATCCGTATATGAGAAAACAGAGTGAAACCTCAAAATGCAAACGGTTACTGCAAACGAACGGTTTAACCTAGAAGAACGAAATTTGGTGAGCCAAGTGAAATTGGTGTACTGAGCATTCCCAGAAAGTATCATCAAGATTGGGTGAAAAAGCGTTTGCTGAGATTTCAGGCAACTCGTAGTTTTTTGGAAGCTTGTCAAACCCTTTCCATGAAAGTCATTCTCGCCAGTCTCTGCTTAGGGCTACATCAACAGCAAACAAACCATAAAGCTAGAACTTGAAACTGCTTTATTGGGTCAAGTTTCAAAGAGCTAGCACAAACCGTGTTCGATTTAGAGTTCCAAATACATGTATCCGTATAGGAGAAAGCAGAGTGAAACCTCAAAATGAAAACGGTTACTGCAAGTGAATGGTTTAACCTAGAAGAACGAAATTTGGTGAGCCAAATGGGATTGGTGTACTTATCATTCCCTGAAAATATCATCAAGATTGGGTGAAAAAGTGGTTGCTGTGATTTCAGGAAACTCGTAGTTTTTTGGAAGCTTGTCAACCCCTTTCCATGAAAGTGTTTCTGGCCTGTCTCTACTTAGGGCCACATCAACAGCAAACAAACCATAGAGATAGAACTTGAAACTGCTTTATTGGGTCAAGTTTCAAAGAGCTAGCACAAACCGTGTTTGATTTAGAGTTCCAAATACATGTATCCGTATATAAGAAAACAGAGTGTAACCTCAAAATGAAAATGGTTACTGCAAACGAACGGTTGAACGTAGAAGAACGAAATTTGGTGAGCCAAGTGGGATTGGTGTACTGATCATTCCCTGAAAGTATCATCAAGATTGGGTGAAAAAGTGTTTGCTGAGATTTCAGGCAACTCGTAGTTTTTTGGAAGCTTGGCAACCCCTTTCCATGAAAGTGATTCTGCCCAGTCTCTGCTTAGGTCTACATAAGCAGCAAACAAACCATAGAGATAGAACTTGAAACTGCTTTATTGGGTCAAGTTTCAAAGACCTAGCACAAACCGTGTTTTATACAGAGTTCCAAATACATGTATCCGTGTAGGAGAAAACAGAGTGAAACCTCAAAATGTAAACGGTTACTGCAAATGAACGGTTTAACCTAGAAGAACGAAATTTGGTGAGCCAAGTGGGATTGGTGTACTGATCATTCCCTGAAAGTATCATCAAGATTGGGTGAAAAAGTGTTTCCTGAGATTTCAGGCAACTCGTAGTTTTTTGGAAGCTTGGCAACCCCTTTCCATGAAAGTGATTCTCGCCAGTCTCTGCTTAGGGGTACATCAACAGCAAACAAACCATAGAGATGGAACATGAAACTGCTTTATTGGGTCAAGTTTCAAAGAGCTAGCACAAACCGAGTTTGATTTAGAGTTCCAAATACATGTATCCGTATAGGAGAATACAGAGTGAAACCTCAAAATGAAAACGGTTAGTGCAAACGAACGGTTTAACCTAGAAGAATGAAATTTGGTGAGCCACGTGGAATTGGTGTACTGATCATTTCCTGAAAGTATCATCAAGATTGGGTGAAAAAGTGTTTGCTGAGATTTCAGGCAACTGGTAGTTTTTTGGAAGCTTGGCAACCCCTTTCCATGAAAGTGATTCTCGCCAGTCTCTGCTTAGGGCTACATCAACAGCAAAGAAACCATAGAGATAGAACTTGAAACTGCTTTATTGGGTCAAGTTGCAAAGAGCTACCAAAAACCGTGTTTGATTTAGAGTTCCAAACACATGTATCCGTATAGGAGAAAGCAGAGTGAAACTTCAAAATGAAAACGGTTATTGTAAACGAACGGTTTTACCTAGAAGAACGAAATTTGGTGAGCCAAGTGGGAATGGTGTACTGATCATTCCATGAAAGTATCATCAAGATTGGGTGAAAAAGTGTTTGCTGAGATTTCAGGCAACTCGTAGTTTTTTGGAAGCTTAGAAACCCCTTTCCATGAAAGTGATTCTCACCAGTCTCTGCTTAGGGCTACATCAACAGCAAACAAACCATAGAGATAGAACTTGAAACTTCTTAATTGGGTCAAGTTTCAAAGAGCTAGCACAAACCGTGTTTGATTTAGAGTTCCAAATGCATGTATCCGTATAGGAGAAAACAGAGTGAAACCTCAAAATGAAAACGGTTACTGCAAACGAACGGTTTAACCTAGAAGAACGAAATTTGGTGACCCAAGTGGGATTGGTGTACTGATCATTCCCTGAAAGTATCAGGACGATTGGGTGAAAAAGCGTTTGCTGAGATTTCAGGCAACTCGTAGTTTTTTGGAAGCTTGGCAACCCCTTTCCATGAAAGTGATTCTCGCCAGTCACTACTTAGGGCTACATCAACAGCAAACAAACCATAGTGATAGAACTTGAAACTTCTTTATTGTGTCAAATTTCAAAGAGCTAGCACAAACCGTGTTTGATTTAGAGTTCAAAATACATGTATTTGTATAGGAGAAAACAGAGTGAAACATCAAAATGAAAACGGTTACTGCAAACGAACGGTTTAACCTAGAAAAACGAACATTGGTGAGCCAAGTGGGATTGGTGTACTGATCATTCCCTAAAAGTATCATCAAGATTGGGTGAAAAAGTGTTTGCTGAGATTTCAGGCAACTCATCATTTTTTGGAAGCTTGGCAACCCCTTTCAATGAAAGTGATTCTCGCCAGTCTCTGCTTAGGGCTACATCAACAGCAAACAAACCATAGAGATAGAACTTGAAACTGCTTTATGGTGTCAAGTTTCAAAGAGCTAGCACAAACCGTGTTTGATTTAGAGTTCCAAATACATGTATCCGTATAGGAGAAAACAGAGTGAAACCTCAAAATGAAAACGGTTACTACAAACGAACGGTTTAACCTAGAAGAACGAAATTTGGTGAGCCATGTGGAATTGGTGTACTGATCATTCCCTGAAAGTATCATCAAGATTGGGTGAAAAAGTGTTTGCTGAGATTTCAGGCAACTCGTAGTTTTTTGGAAGCTTGGCAACCCCTTTCCATGAAAGTGATTCTCGCCAGTCTCTGCATGGGTTATATCAACAGCTAACAAACCATAAAGATAGAACTTGAAACTGCTTTATTGGGTCAAGTTTCAAAGAGCTAGCACAAACCGTGTTTGATTTAGAGTTCCAAATACATGTATAGAAGAAAACAGAGTGAAACCTCAAAATGAAAACGGTTACTGCAAACGTACGGTTTAACCTAGAAGAACTAAATTTGGTGAGCCAAGTGGGATTGGTGTACTGATCATTCCCTGAAAGTATCATCAAGATTGGGTGAAAAAGTGTTTGCTGAGATTTCAGGCAACTTGTAGTTTTTTGGAAGCTTGGCAACCCCTTTCCATGAAAGGGATTCTTGCCAGTCTCTGCTTAGAGCTACATCAACAGCAAACACACCCTAGAGATGGAACATGAAACTGCTTTATTGGGTCAAGTTTCAAAGAGCTAGCACAAACCGTGTTTGATTTAGAGTTCCAAATGCATGTATCCATATAGGAGAATACAGAGTGAAACCTCAAAATGAAAACGGTTACTGCAAAAGAACGGTTTAACCTAGAAGAACGAAATTTGTTGAGCCAAGTGGGATTGGTGTACTGATCATTCCATGAAAGTATGAGGACGATTGGGTGAAAAAGCGTTTGCTGAGATTTCAGTCAACTACTAGTTTTTTGGAAGCTTGGTAACCCCTTTCCATGAAAGTGATTCTCGCCAGTCTCTGCTTAGGGCTACATCAACAGCAAACAAACCATAGAG
>NW_027521556.1:0-21316 GCF_052094955.1 Ictidomys tridecemlineatus
ACTGCAAAAGAACGGTAAAACGAACGAAATTTGGCGAGCCAAGTCGGATTGGTATACTGATCATTAACTGAAAGTATCATCAAGATTGGGTGAAAAAAGTGTGTGCTGAGATTTCAGGCAACTCGTAGTTTTTTGGAGCTTGGCAAGCCCTTTCCATGAAAGTGATTCTCGCCAGTCTCTGCTTAGGGCTACATCAACAGCAAACAAACCATAGAGATAGAACTTGAAACTGCTTTATTGTGTCAGGTTTCAAACAGATAGCACAAACCGTGTTTGATTTAGAGTTCCAAATACATGTATCCCTATAGGAGAAAACGAAGTGAAACCTCAAAATAAAAACGGTTACTGCAAACGAACGGTTTAACCTAGAAGAACGAAATTTGGCGAGCCTAGTGGGATTGGTGTACTGATCATTACTTGAAAGTATCATCAAGATTGGGTGAAAATGTGTTTGCTGAGATTTCAGGCAACTCGTAGTTTTTTGGAAGCTTGGCAAGCCCTTTCCATGAAAGTGATTCTCGCCAGTCTCTGCTTAGGGCTACATCAACAGCAAACAAACCATAGAGATAGAACTTGAAACTGCTTTATTGTGTCAGGTTTCAAAGAGCTAGCACAAACCATGTTTGATTTAGAGTTCCAAATACATGTATCCCTATAGGAGAAAACAGAGTGAAACCTCAAAATGTAAACGGTTACTGCAAACGAACGGTTTAACCTAGAAGAAGGAAATTTGGCGAGCAAAGTGAGATTGGTGTACTGATCATTACTTTAGAGTATCAACAAGATTGGGTGACAAAGTGTTTGCTGAGATTTCAGGCAACTCGTAGTTTTTTGGAAAGCTTGGCAATCCCTTTCCATGAAAGTGATTCTCGCCAGTCTCTGCTTAGGGCTACATCAACAGCAAACAAACCATAGAGATAGAACTTGAAACTGCTTTATTGTGTCAAGTTTCAAAGAGCTAGCACAAACCGCGTTTGATTTAGAGTTCCAAATACATGTATCCCTATAGGAGAAAAGAGTGTTAAACCTCAAAATGAAAACGGTTACTGGAAACGAACGGTTTAACCTAGAAGAACGAAATTTGGCGAGCCAAGTGGTATTGGTGTACTGATCATTACCTGAAAGTATCATCAAGATTGGGTGAAAAAGTGTTTGCTGAGATTTCAGGAAAATCGTAGTTTTTTTAGAAGCATGGCAGGCCCTTTCCATGAAAGTGATTCTCGCCAGTCTCTGCTTGGGGCTACATCAACAGCAAACAAACCATAGAGATAGAACTTGAAACTACTATATTGTGTCAAGTTTCAAAGAGCTAGCACAAACCGTGTTTGATTTAGAGTTCCAAATACATGTATCCCTATAGGAGAAAACAGAGTGAAACCTCAAAATGAAAACTGTTACTGCAAACGAAAGGTTTAACCTAGAAGAAGGTAAATTGGCGAGCCAAGTGGGATTGGTGTACTGATCATTACCTGAAAGTATCATCAAGATAGGTTGAAAAAGTGTTTGCTGAGATTTCAGCACTCGTCTCTGCTTAGGGCTACATCAACAGCAAACAAACCATAGAGATAGAACTTGAAACTGCTTTATTGTGTCAAGTTTCAAAGAACTAGCACAAACCGTGTTTGATTTAGAGTTCCAAATACATGTATCCCTATAGGAGAAAACAGAGTGAAACCTCAAAGTGAAAACGGTTACTGAAAACGAACGGTTTAACCTAGAAGAACGAAATTTGGCGACTCAAGTAGGGTTGGTGTACTTATCATTACCCTGAAAGTATCATCAAGATTGGGTGAAAAAGTGTTTGCTGAGATTTCAGGCAACTCATAGTTTTTTTTAAGCTTGGGAAGCCCTTTCCATGAAAGTGATTCTTGCCAGTCTCTGCTTAGGGCTACATCAACAGCAAAAAAAACATAGAGATAGAACTTGAAACTGCTTTATTGTGTCAAGTTTCAAAGAGCTAGCACAAACCGTGTTTGATTTAGAGTTCCAAATACATGTATCCCTATAGGAGAAAACAGAGTGAAACCTCAAAATGAAAACGGTTACTGCAAACGAACGGTTTAACCTAGAAGAACGAAATTTGGCGAGCCAAGTGGGATTGGTGTACTGATCATTACCTGAAAGTATCATCAAGATTGGGTGAAAAAGTGTTTGCTGAGATTTCAGGCAACTCGTAGTTTTTTGGAAGCTTGGCAAGCCCTTTCCATAAAAGTGATTCTCGCCAGTCTCTGCTTAGGGCTACATCAACAGCAAACAATCCATAGAGATAGAACTTGAAACTGCTTTATTGTGTCAAGCTTTGAAGAGCTAGCACAAACCGTGATTTTTTTAGAGTTCCAAATACATGTATCCCTATAGGAGAAAACAGAGTGAAACCTCAAAATGAAAACGGTTACTGCAAACGAACGGATTAACCTAGAAGAACGAAAGTTGGCGAGCCAAGTGGGATTGGTGTACTGATCATTACCTGAAAGTATCATCAAGATTGGATGAAAAAGTGATTGCTGAGATTTCAGGCAACTCGTAGTTTTCTGGAAGCTTGGCAAGCCCTTTCCATGAATGTGATTCTCGCCAGTCTCTGCTTAGGGCTACATCAACAGCAAGGAAACCATAGAGATATAACTTGAAACTGCTTTATTGTGTCAAGTTTCAAAGAGCTAGCACAAACTGTGTTTGATTTAGAGTTCAAAATACATGTATCCCTATAAAAGAAAACAGAGTGAAACCTCAAAATGAAAACGGTTACTGCAAACGAACGGTTTAACCTTGAAGAACGAAAATTGGCGAGCCAAGTGGGATTGGTGTACTGATCATTACCTGAAAGTATCATCAAGATTGGGTGAAAAAGTGTTTGCTGAGATTTCAGGCAACTCATAGTTTTTTGGAAGCTTGGCAAGCCCTTTCAATGAAAGTGATTCTCGCCAGTCTCTGCTTAGGGCTACATCAACAGCAAACAAACCATAGAGATAGAACTTGAAACTGCTTTATTGTTTCAAGTTTCAAAGAGCTAGCAGAAACCGTGTTTGATTTAGAGTTCCAAATACATGTATCCCTATAGGAGAAAACAGAGTGAAACCTCAAAATGAAAACGGTTACTGCAAACGAACGGTTTAACCTAGAAGAAGGAAATTTGGCGAGCCAAGTGGGATTGGTATATTGATCATACCTGAATGTATCATCAAGATTAGGTGAAAACGTGTTTGCTGAGATTTCAGGCAACTCGTAGTTTTTTTGGAGCTTGGCAAGCCCTTTCCATGAAAGTGATTCTCGCCAGTCTCTGCTTAGGGCTACATCAACAGCAAACAAACCATAGAGATAGAACTTGAAAACTGCTTTATTGTGTCAAGTTTCAAAGAGCTAGCACAAACCGTGTTTGATTTAGAGTTCCAAATACATGTATCTCTATAGGAGAAAACAGAGTGAAACCTCAAAATGAAAACGGTTACTGCAAACGAACGGTTTAACCTAGAAGAAAGAAATTTGGCAAGTCAAGTGGGATTGGTGTACTGATCATTACCTGAAAGTATCATCAAGATTGGGTAAAAAGTGTTTGCTGAGATTTCAGGCAACTCGTAGTTTTTTGGAAGCTGGCATGCCCTTTCCATGAAAGTGATTCTCGCCAGTCTCTGCTTAGGGCTACATCAACAGCAAACAAACCATAAAGATAGAACTTGAAACTGCTTTATTGTGTCAAGTTTCAAAGAGCTAGCACAAACCGTGTTTGATTTAGAGTTCCAAATACATGCATCCCTATAGGAGAAAACAGAGTGAAACCTCAAAATGAAAATGGTTACTGCAAACGAACGATTTAACCTAGAAGAACGAAAGTTGGCAAGGAAAGTTGGATTGGTGTACTGATCATTACCTGAAAGTATCATCAAGATTGGGTAAAAAGTGTTTGCTGAGATTTCAGGCAACTCGTAGTTTTTTGGAAGCTTGGCAAGCCCTTTCCATGAAAGTGATTCTCGCCAGTCTCTGCTTAGGGCTACATCAACAGCAAAAAAACCATAGAGATAGCACTTGAAACTGCTTTATTGTGTCAAGTTTCAAAGAGCTAGCACAAACCGTGTTTGATTTAGAGTTCCAAATACATGTATCCCTATAGGAGAAAACAGAGTGAAACCTCAAAATGAAAACGGCTACTGCAAACAAGCGGTTTAACCTAGAAGTAGGAAATTTGGCGAGCCAAGTGGGATTGGTATATTGATCATACCTAAATGTATCATCAAGATTGGGTGAAAAAAGTGTTTGCTGAGATTTCAGGCAACTCATAGTTTTTTGGAAGATTGGCAAGCCCTCTCCATGAAAGTGATTCTCGCCAGTCTCTGCTTAGGGCTACATCAACAGCAAACAAACCATAAAGATAGAACTTGAAACTGCTTTATTGTGTTAAGTTTCAAAGAGCTAGCACAAACCGTGTTTGATTTAGAGTTCCAAATACATATATCCCTATAGGAGAAAACAGAGTGAAACCTCAAAATGAAAACGGTTACTGCAAACGAATGGTTTAACCTAGAAGAACGAAATTTGGCGAGCCAAGTGGGATTGGTGTACTCTTCATTCCCTGAAAGTATCATCAAGATTGGGTGAAACGTGTTTGCTGAGATTTCAGGCAACTCGTTATTTTTTGGAAGCTTGGCAAGCCCTTTTTATGAAAGTGATTCTCGCCAGTCTCTGGTTAGGGTAAATCAACAGCAAACAAACCATAGAGATAGAACTTGAAACTGCTTTATTGTGTCAAGTTTCAAAGAGGTAGCAGAAACCGTGTTTGATTTAGAGTTCAGAGTTCAACATACATGTATCCCTATAGAAGAAAACAGAGTGAAACCTCAAAATGAAACGTTTACTGCAAACGAACGGTTTAACCTACAAGAACGAAATTTGGCGAGCCAAGTGGGATTGGTGTACTGATCATTACCTGAAAGTATCATCAAGATTGGGTGAAAAAGTGTTTGCTGAGATTTCAGGCAACTCTTAGTTTTTTGGAAGCTTTCCAAGAACTTTCCATGAAAGTGATTCTCGCCAGTCTGTTCTTAGGGCCACATCAACAGCAACAAACCATAGAGATAGAACTTGAATCTGCTTTATTGTGTCAAGTTTCAAAGAGCTAGCACAAACCGTGTTTGATTTAGAGTTCCAAATACATGTATGCCTATAGGAGAAAACAGAGTGAAACCTCAAAATGAAACGGTTACTGCAAACGAACGGTTTAACCTAGAAGAAGGAAATTTGGCGAGCCAAGTGGGATGGTGTACTGATCATTACCTGAAAGTATCATCAAGATTAGATGAAAACGTGTTTGCTGAGATTTCAGGCAACTCGTAGTTTTTGGAAGCTTGGCAAGCCCTTTCCATGAAAGTGATTCTCGCCAGTCTCTGCGTAGGGTAAATCAACAGCAAACAAACCGTAGAGATAGAAATTGAAACTGCTTTATTGTGTCAAGTTTCAAAGAGCTAGCACAAACCATGTTGATTTAGAGTTCCAAATACATGTATCCCTATAGGAGAAAACAGAGGGAAACCTCAAAATGAAAACAATTACTGCAAACGAACGGTTTAACCTAGAAGAAGGAAATTTGGCGAGCCAAGTGGGATTGGTGTATTGATCATTACCTGAAAGTATCATCAAGATTGGGTGAAAAACGTGTTTGCTGAGACTTAAGGCAACTCGTAGTTTTTGGAAGCTTGCCAAGCCCTTTTCATGAAAGTGATTCTCGCCAGTCTCTGCTTAGGGGCTACATCAACAGCAAACAAACCATAGAGATAGAACTTGAAACTGCTTTATTGTGTCACGTTTCAAAGAGCTAGCACAAACCGTGTTTGATTTAGAGTTCCAAATACATGTATCCCTATAGGAGAAAACAGAGTGAAACCTCAAAATGAAAACGGTTACTGCAACAAACGGTTAAACCTAGAAGAAGGAAATTTGGCGAGCCAAGTGGGAATGGTGTACTGATCATTACCTGAAAGTATCATCAAGATTGGGTGAAAACGTGTTTGCCGAGACTTAAGGCAACTCGTAGTTTTTTGGAAGCTTGCCAAGCCCTTTTCATGAAAGTGATTCTCGCCAGTCTATGCTTAGGGCTACATCAACAGCAAACAAACCATAAAGACAGAACTTGAAACTACTTTATTGTGTCAAGTTTCAATGAGCTAGCACAAACCGTGTTTGATTTAGAGTTCCAAATACATGTATCCCTATAGGAGCTAAAAGAGTGAAACCTCAAAATGAAACCGGTTACTGCAAACGAACGGTTTAACCTAGAAGAACGAAATTTGGCGAGCCAAGTGGGATTGGTGTACTGATCAGTACCTGAAAGTATCATCAAGATTGGGTGAAAAAGTGTTCGCTGAGATTTCAGGCAACTCGTAGTTTTTCGGAAGCTTGGCAAGCCCTTTCCATGAAAGTGATTCTCGCCAGTCTCTGCTTAGGGCTACATCAACAGCAAACAAACCATAAAGATAGAACTTAAAACTGCTTTATTGTGCCATGTTTCAAAGAGCTAGCACAAACCATGTTTGATTTAGAGTTCCAAATACATGTATCCCTATAGGAGAAAACAAAGTGAAACCTCAAAATGAAAACGGTTACTGCAAAGGAACGGTTTAACCTAGAAGAAGGAAATTTGGCGAGCCAAGTGGGATTGGTGTACTGATCATTACCTGAAAGTATCATCAAGATTGGGTGAAAAAGTGTTTGCTGAGATTTCAGGCAACTCGTAGTTTTTTGGAAGCTTGGCAAGCCCTTTCCATGAAAGTGATTCTCGCCAGTCTCTGGTTACGGTAAATCAACAGCAAACAAACCATAGAGATAGAACTTGAAACTGCTTTATAGTGTCAAGTTTCAAAGAGGTAGCACAAACCGTGTTTGATTTAGAGTTCAACATACATGTATCCCTATAGAAGAAAACAGAGGGAAACCTCAAAATGAAAACGTTTACTGCAAAAGAACGGTTTAACATAGAAGAACGAAATTTGGCGAGCCAAGTGGGATTGGTGTACTGATCATTCTGTGAAAGTATCATCAAGATTGGGTGAAAAAGTGTTGGCTGAGATTTCAGGCAACTCTTAGTTTTTTGGAAGCTTGCCAAGCCCTTTCCATGAAAGTGATTCTCGCCAGTCTCTTCTTAGGGCCACATCAACAGCAAACAAACCATAGAGATAGAACTTGAATCTGCTTTATTGTGTCAAGTTTCTAAGAGCTAGCACAAACCGTGTTTGATTTAGAGTTCCAAATACATGTATCCCTATAGGAGAAAACAGAGTGAAACCTCAAAATGAAAACGGTTACTCCAAACGAACAGTTTAACCTTGAAGAAGGAAATTTGGCGAGCCAAGTGGGATTGGTGTACTGATCATTACCTGAATTTATCATCAAGATTAGGTGAAAACGTGTTTGCTGAGATTTCAGGCAACTCGTAGTTTTTGGAAGCTTGGCAAGCCCTTTCCATGAAAGTGATTCTCGCCAATCTCTGCTTAGGGCTACATCAACAGCAAACAAACCATAAAGACAGAACTTGAAACTGCTTTATTGAGTCAAGTTTCAATGAGCTAGCACAAACCGTGTTTGATTTACAGTTCCAAATACATGTATCCCTATATGAGAAAACAGAGTGAAACCTCAAAATGAAACCGGTTACTGCAAACGAACGTTTTAACCTAGAAAAACGAAATTTGGCGAGCCAAGTGGGATTGGTGTACTGATCATTACCTGAAAGTATCATCAAGATTGGGTGAAAAAGTGTTTGCTGAGATTTCAGGCAACTCGTAGTTTTTTGGAAGCTTGGCAAGCCCTTTCCATGAAAGTGATTCTCGCCAGTATCTGCTTATGGCTACATCAACAGCAACAAACCATAGAGATAGAAATTGAAACTGCTTTATTGTGTCAAGTTTCAAAGAGCTAGCACAAACCGTGTTTGATTTAGAGTTCCAAATACATGTATCCCTAGAGGAGAAAACAGAGTGGAACCTCAAAATGAAAACGGTTACTGCAAACGAACGGTTTAACCTAGAAGAACGAAATTTGGCGAGCCAAGTGGGATTGGTGTACTGTTCATTCCCTGAAAGTATCATCAAGATTGGGTGAAAACGTGTTGCGGAGATTTCAGGCAACTCGTAGTTTTTTGAAGCTTGGCAAGCCCTTTCCATGAAAGTGATTCTCGCCAGTCTCTGATTAGGGCTACATCAACAGCAAAAAAACCATACAGATAGCACTTGAAACTGCTTTATTGTGTCAAGTTTCAAAGAGCTAGCATAAACCGTGTTTGATTTAGAGTTCCAAATGCATGTATCCCTATAGGAGAAAACATAGTGAAACCTCAAAATGAAAACGGTTACTGCAAACGAATGGTTTAACCTAGAAGAAAGAAATTTGGCGAGTCAAGTGGGATTGGTGTCCTGATCATAACCTGAAAGTATCATCAAGATTTGGTGAAAAAGTGTTTGCTGAGATTTCAGGCAACTCGTAGTTTTTTGGAAGCTTGGCAAGCCTTTCCGTGAAAGTGATTCTCGCCAGTTCTCTGCTTAGGGCTACATCAACAGCAAACAAACCATAAAGATAGAAACTGAAACTGCTTTATTGTGTCATGTTTCAAAGAGATAGCACAAACCATGTTTGATTTAGAGTTCCAAATACATGTATCCCTATAGGAGAAAACAGAGTGAAACCTGAAAATGAAAATGGTTACTGCAAAGGAACGGTTTAAACTAGAAGAAGGAAATTTGGCGAGCCAAGTGGGATTGGTGTACTGATCATTACCTGAAAGTATCATCAAGATTGGGTGAAAACGTGTTTGCTGAGACTTAAGGCAACTCGTAGTTTTTTGGAAGCTTGCCAAGCCCTTTTCATGAAAGTGATTCTCGCCAGTCTCTGCTTAGGGCGACATCAACAGCAAACAAACCATAAAGACAGAACTTGAAACTGCTTTATTGTGTCAAGTTTCAATGAGCTAGCACAAACTGTGTTTGATTTAGAGTTCCAAATACATGTATCCCTATAGGAGAAAAAAGAGTGAAACCTCAAAATGAAAACGGTTACTGCAAACGAACGGTTTAACCTAGAAGAACGAAATTTGGCGAGCCAGTGGGATTGGTGTACTGATCAGTACTTGAAAGGATCATCAAGATTGGGTGAAAACGTGTTTGCTGAGATTTCAGGCAACTCGTAGTTTTTTGGAATCTTGGCAAGCCCTTTCCATGAAAGAGATTCTCGCCAGTCTCTGCTTAGGGCTACATCAACAGCAAACAAACCATGGAGATAGAACTTGAAACTGCTTTATTGTGTTAAGTTTCAAAGAGCTAGCACAAACCGTGTTTGATTTAGAGTTCCAAATACATATATCCCTATAGGAGAAAACAGAGTGAAACCTCAAAATGAAAACGGTTACTGCAAACGAACGGTTTTAACCTAGAAGAACGAAATTTGGCGAGCCAAGTGGGATTGGTGTACTGTTCATTCCCTGAAAGTATCATCAAGATTGGGTGAAAACGTGTTTGCTGAGATTTCAGGCAACTCGTAGTTTTTTGGAAGCTTGGCAAGCCCTTTCCATGAAAGTGATTCTCGCCAGTCTCTGGTTATGGTAAATCAACAGCAAACAAAACATAGAGATAGAACTTGAAACTGCTTTATTGTGTCAAGTTTCAAAGAGGTAGCACAAACCGTGTTTGATTTAGAGTTCAACATACATGTATCCTAGAGAAGAAAACAGAGTGAAACCTCAAAATGAAAACGTTTACTGCAAACGAACGGTTAACCTAGAAGAACGAAATTTGGCGAGCCAAGTGGGATTGGTGTGTACTGATCATTCTGTGAAAATATCATCAAGTTTGGGTGAAAAAGTGTTTGCTGAGATTTCAGGCAACTCTTAGTTTTTGGAAGCTTGCCAAGCCCTTTCCATGAAAGTGATTCTCCGAGTCTCTGCTTAGGGCCACATCAACAGCAAACAAACCATAGAGATAGAACTTGAATCTGCTTTATTGTCTCAAGTTTCAAAGAGCTAGCACAAACCGTGTTTGATTTAGAGTTCCAAATACATGTATCCCTATAGGAGAAAACAGAGTGAAACCTCAAAATGAAAACGGTTACTGCAAACGAACGGTTAACCTAGAAGAAGGAAATTTGGCGAGCAAGTGGGATTGGTGTACTGATAATTACCTGAAAGTATGATCAAGATTGGGTGAAAACGTGTTTGCTGAGACTTAAGGCAACTCGTAGATTTTTGGAAGCTTGCCAAGCCCTTTTCATGAAAGTGATTCTCGCCAGTCTCTGCTTAGGGCTACATCAACAGAAATCAAACCATAATGACAGAACTTGAAACTGCTTTATTGTGTCAAGTTTCAATGAGCTAGCACAAACCGTGTTTGATTTCGAGTTCCAAATACATGTATCCCTATAGGAGAAAAAAGAGTGAAACCTCAAAATGAAACCGGTTACTGCAAACGAACGGTTGAACCTAGAAAAACGAAATTTGGCGAGCCAAGTGGGATTGGTATACTGATCATTACCTGAAAGTATCATCAAGATTGGGGTGAAAAAGTGTTTGCTGAGATTTCAGGCAACTCGTAGTTTTTTGGAGATTGGCAAGCCCTTTCCATGAAAGTGACTCTCGCCAGTCTCTGCTTAGGGCTACATCAACAGCAAACAAACCATAGAGATAGAACTTGAAAATGCTTTATTGTTTCAAGTTTCGAAGAGCTAGCACAAACCGTGTTTGATTTAGGGTTCCACATACATGTATGGCTATAGAAGAAAACAGTGAAACCTCAAAATGAAAACGGTTATTGCAAACGAATGGTTTTAACCTAGAAAACGAAATTTGGCGAGCCAAGTGGGATTGGTGTACAGATCATTACCTGAAAGTATCATCAAGATTGGGTGAAACGTGTTTGCTGAGACTTAAGGCAACTCATAATTTTTTGGAAGCTTGCCAAGCCCTTTTCATGAAAGTGATTCTCGCCAGTCTCTGCTTAGGGCTACATCAACAGCAAACAAACTATAACGATAGAACTTGAAACTGCTTTATTGTGTCAAGTTTCAAAGAGCTAGCACAATCCGTGTTTGATTTAGAGTTCCAAATACATGTATCCCTATAGGAGAAAACAGAGTGAAACCTCAAAATGACAACGGTTACTGCAAACGAACGGTTTAACCTAAAAGAACGAAATTTGGTGAGCCAAGTGGGATTGGTGTACTGATCATTACCTGAAAGTATCATCAAGATTGGGTGAAAAAGTGTTTGCTGAGATTTCAGGCAAATCGTACTTTTTTAAAAGCTTGCCAAGCCCTTTCCATGAAAGTGATTCTCACCAGTCTCTGCTTAGGGCTACATCAACAGCAAACAAACCATAGAGATAGAACTTGAAACTGCTTTATTGTGTCAAGTTTCAAAGAGCTAGCACAAACCGTGTTTTATTTAGAGTTCCAAATACATGTATTTCTATAGGAGAGAAAACAGAGTGAAAACCTCAAATTGAAAACGGTTACTGCAAACGAACGGTGTGACCTAGAAGAACGAAATTTGGCGAGCCAAGTGGGATAGGTGTACTTATCATTAACTGAAAGTATCATCAAGATTGGGTGAAAAAGTGTTTGCTGAGATTTCAGGAAACTCGTAGTTTTTTGGAAGCTTGCCATGCCCTTTCCAAAGAACTGATTCTCGCCAGTCTCTGTTTAGGGCTACATCAACAGCAAATAAACCATAGAGATAGAACTTCAAACTGCTTTATTATGTCAAGTTTCAAAGAGCTAGCAAAAACCGTGTTTGATTTAGAGTTCCAAATACATATATCCCTATAGGAGAAAACAGAGTGAAACCTCAAAATGAAAACGGTTACTGCAAACGAACGGTTTAACCTAGAAGAACGAAATTTGGCGAGCCAAGTGGGATTGGTGTACAGATCATTACCTGAAAGTATCATCAAGATTGGGTGAAAAAGTGTTTGCTGAGATTTCAGGCAATTCATTTTTTGGAAGCTTGGCAAGCCCTTTCCATGAAAGTGATTCTCGCCAGTCTCTGCTTAGGGTAAATCAACAGCAAACAAACAATAAAGATAGAACTTGAAACTGCTTTATTGTGTCAAGTTTCGAAGAGCTAGCACAAACCGTGTTTGATTTAGAGTTCCACATACATGTATCCCTATAGAAGAAAACAGTGATACCTCAAAATGAAAACGGGTTACTGCAAACGAACGGTTTAACCTAGAAGAACGAAATTTGGCGAGCCAAGTGGGATTGGTGTACAGATCATTACCTGAAAGTATCATCAAGATTGGGTGAAAACGTGTTTGCTGAGACTAAAGGCAACTCATAGTTTTTTGGAAGCTTGCCAAGCCCTTTATTGAAAGTGATTCTCGCCAGTCTCTGCTTAGGGCTACATCAACAGCGAACAAACCATAAAGATAGAACTTGAAACTGCTTTATTGTGTCAAGTTTCAAAGAGCTAGCTCAAACCGTGTTTGATTTAGAGTTCGAAAATACATGTATCCCTATAGGAGAAAACAGAGTGAAACCTCAAAATGAAAACGGTTACTGCAAACGAACGGTTTAACTAGAAGAACGAAATTTGGTGAGCCAAGTGGGATTGGTGTACTGATCATTACCTGAAAGTATCATCAAGTTTGGGTGAAAAAGTGTTTGCTGAGATTTCAGGAAACTCGTAGTTTTTTAAAAGCTTGCCAAGCCCTTTCCATGAAAGTGATTCTCGCCAGTCTCTGCTTAGGGCTACATAAACAGCAAACAAACCATAGAGATAGAACTTGAAACTGCTTTATTGAGTCAAGTTTCAAAGAGCAAGCACAAACCGTGTTTGATTTGGAGTTCCAAATACATGTATCCCTATGAGGAAAACAGAGTGAAACCTCAAAATGAAAACGGTTACTGCAAACGAACGGTTTAACCTAGAAGAACGAAATTTGGAGAGCCAAGTGGGATAGGGGTACTGATCATTACTGAAAGTATCATCAAGATTGGGTGAAAAAGTGTTAGCTGAGATTTCAGGAAACTCATAATTTTTTGGAAGCTTGCCAAGCCCTTTCCAAGAAAGTGATTCTCGCAAGTCTCTTCTTAGGGCTACATCAACAGCAAATAAACCATAGAGATAGAACTTGAAACTGCTTTATTATGTCAAGTTTCAAAGAGCTAGCACAAACCGTGTTTGATTTAGAGTTCCAAATACATATATCCCTATAGGAGAAAACAGAGTGAAACCTCAAAATGAAAACGGTTACTGCAAACGAACGGTTTAACCTAGAAGAACGAAATTTGGCGAGTCAAGTATGATTGGTGTACAGATCATTACTTGAAAGTATCATCAAGATTGGGTGAAAAAGTGTTTACTGAGATTTCAGGCAACCTCGTAGTTTTTTTGAATCTTGGCAAGCCCTTTCCATGAAAGTGATCTCGCCAGTCTCTGCTTAGGGCTACATCAACAGCAAACAAACCATAGAGATAGAACTTGAAACTGCTTTAAGTTTGTCAAGTTTCAAAGAGCTAGTACAAACCGTGTTTGATTTAGAGTTCCAAATACATGTATCCCTATAGAAGAAAACAGAGTGAAACCTCAAAATGAAAACGGTTACTGCAAATGAACGGTTTAACCTAGAAGAACGAAATTTGGCGAGCCAAGTGGGATTGGTGTACTGATCATTACCTGAAAGTATCATCAAGATTGGGTGAAAATGTGTTTGCTGAGATTTCAGGCAATTCATTTTTTGGAAGCTTGGCAAGCCCTTCCATGAAAGTGATTCTCGCCAGTCTCCTGCTTAGGGTAAATCAACAGCAAACAAACAATAAAGATAGAACTTGAAACTGCTTTATTGTGTCAAGTTTCGAAGAGCTAGCACAAACCGTGTTTGATTTAGAGTTCCACATACATGTATCCCTATAGAAGAAAACAGTGATACCTCAAAATGAAAACGGTTACTGCAAACGAACGGTTTAACCTAGAAGAACGAAATTTGGC
The DNA here is from genome assembly GCF_052094955.1 of Ictidomys tridecemlineatus. NCBI lineage: Eukaryota > Metazoa > Chordata > Mammalia > Rodentia > Sciuridae > Ictidomys > Ictidomys tridecemlineatus. Next base: position 13,958 of record NW_027521556.1, read on the forward strand.
GAGCCAAGTGGGATTGGTGTACAGATCATTACCTGAAAGTATCATCAAGATTGGGTGAAAAACGTGTTTGCTGAGACTAAAGGCAACTCATAGTTTTTTGGAAGCTTGCCAAGCCCTTTATTGAAAGTGATTCTCGCCAGTCTCTGCTTAGGGCTACATCAACAGCGAACAAACCATAAAGATAGAACTTGAAACTGCTTTATTGTGTCAAGTTTCAAAGAGCTAGCTCAAACCGTGTTTGATTTAGAGTTCGAAATACATGTATCCCTATAGGAGAAAACAGAGTGAAACCTCAAAATGAAAACGGTTACTGCAAACGAACGGTTTAACCTAGAAGAACGAAATTTGGTGAGCCAAGTGGGATTGGTGTACTGATCATTACCTGAAAGTATCATCAAGTTTGGGTGAAAAAGTGTTTGCTGAGATTTCAGGAAACTCGTAGTTTTTTAAAAGCTTGCCAAGCCCTTTCCATGAAAGTGATTCTCGCCAGTCTCTGCTTAGGGCTACCATAAACAGCAAACAAACCCATAGAGATAGAACTTGAAACTGCTTTATTGAGTCAAGTTTCAAGAGCAAGCACAAACCGTGTTTGATTTGGAGTTCCAAATACATGTATCCCTATAGCAGAAAACAGAGTGAAACCTCAAAATGAAAACGGTTACTGCAAACGAACGGTTTAACCTAGAAGAACGAAATTTGGCGAGTCAAGTATGATTGGTGTACAGATCATTACCTGAAAGTATCATCAAGATTGGGTGAAAAAGTGTTTGCTGAGATTTCAGGCAACTCGTAGTTTTCTGGAATCTTGGCAAGCCCTTTCCATGAAAGTGATTCTCGCCAGTCTCTGCTTAGGGCTACATCAACAGCAAACAAACCATAGAGATAGAACTTGAAACTGCTTTAATTTGTCAAGTTTCAAAGAGCTAGTACAAACCGTGTTTGATTTAGAGTTCCAAATACATGTATCCCTATAGAAGAAAACAGAGTGAACACTCTCAAAATGAAAACGGTTACTGCAAATGAACGGTTTAACCTAGAAGAACAAAATTTGGTGAGCCAAGTGGGATTGGTGTACTGATCATTACCTCAAAGTATCATCAAGATTGGGTGAAAAAGTGTTTGCTGAGATTTGAGGCAACTCGTAGTTTTTTAATAGCGTGCCAAGCCCTATTCATGAAAGTGATTTTCGCCAGTCTCTGCTTAGGGGTACATCAACAGCAAACAAACCATAAAGATAGAACTTGAAACTGCTTTATTGTGTCAAGTTTCAAAGAGCTAGCTCAAACCGTGTTTGATTTAGAGTTCCAAATACATGTATCCCTATAGGAGAAAACAGAGTGAAACCTCAAAAAGAAAACGGTTACTGCAAAAGAACGGTTAACCTAGACAACGAAATTTGGTGAGCCAAGTGGAATTGGTTGTACTGATCATTACCTGAAAGTATCATCAAGATTGGGTGAAAAAGTGTTTGCTGAGATTTCAGGCAACTCGTAGTTTTTTGGAAGCTTGGCAAGCCCTTTCCATGAAAGTGATTCTCGCCAGTCTCTACTTAAGGCTACATCAACAGCAAACAAACCATAGAGATAGAACTTGAAACTGCTTTATTGTGTCAAGATTCAAAGAGCTAGCACAAACCGTGTTTGATTTAGAGTTCCAAATACATGTATCCCTATAGGAGAAAACAAAGTGAAACCTCAAAATGAAAACGATTACTGCAAACAAACGGTTTAACCTAGAAGAACGAAATTTGGTGAGCCAAGTGGGATTGGTGTACTGATCATTACCTGAAAGTATCATCAAGATTGGGTGAAAAGTGTTTGCTGAGATTTCAGGCAACTCGTAGTTTTTTAAAAAGCTTGCCAAGCCCTTTTCCATGAAAGTTGAATCTCGCCAGTCTCTGCTTAGGGCTACATCAACAGCAAACAAACCATAGAGATAGAACTTGAAACTGCTTTATTGAGTCAAGTTTCAAAGAGCTAGCACAAACCGTGTTTGATTTAGAGTTCCAAATACATGTATCCCTATAGGAGAAAACAGAGTGAAACCTCAAAATGAAAACGGTTACTGCAAACGAACGGTTTAACTTAGAAGAATGAAATTTGGGGAGCCAAGTGGGGTTGGTGTACTGATCATTACCTCAAAGTATCATCAAGATTGGGTGAAAAAGTGTTTGCTGAGATTTCAGGAAACTCGTAGTTTTTTAAAAGCGTGCCAAGCCCTTTTCATAAAAGTGATTCTCGCCAGTCTCTGCTTAGGGGTACATCAACAGCAAACAAACCATAAAGATAGAACTTGAAACTGCTTTATTGTGTCAAGTTTCAAAGAGCTAGCAAAAACCGTGTTTGATTTAGAGTTCCAAATACATGTATCCCTATAGAAGAAAACAGAGTGAAACCTCAAAATGAAAACGGTTACTGCAAACGAACGGTTTAACCTAGAAGAACGAAATTTTGCGAACCAAGTGGAATTGGTGTACTGATCATTACCTGAAAGTATCATCAAGATTGGGTGAAAAAGTGTTTGCTGAGATTTCAGGCAACTCGTTTTTTGGAAGCTTGGCAAGCCCTTTCCATGAAAGTGATTCTCGCCAGTCTCTACTTAAGGCTACATCAACAGCAAACAAACCATAGAGATAAAAGTTGAAACTGCTTTATTGTGTCAAGTTTCAAAGAGCTAGCACAAACCGTGTTTGATTTAGAGTTCCAAATACATGTATTTCTATAGGAGAAAACAAAGTGAAACCTCAAAATGAAAACGATTACTGCAAACAAACGGTTTAACCTAGAAGAACGAAATTTGGTGAGCCAAGTGGGATTGGTGTACTGATCATTACCTGAAAGTATCATCAAGATTGGGTGAAAAGTGTTTGCTGAGATTTCAGGCAACTCGTAGTTTTTTAAAAGCTTGCCAAGCCCTTTCCATGAAAGTGAATCTCGCCAGTCTCTGCTTAGGGCTACATCAACAGCAAACAAACCATAGAGATAGAACTTGAAACTTCTTTATTGTGTCAAGTTTCAAAGAGCTAGCTCAAACCGTGTTTGATTTAGAGTTCCAAATACATGTATCCCTATAGGAGAAAACAGAGTGAAACCTCAAAATGAAAACGGTTACTGCAAAAGAACGGTTTAACCTAGACAACGAAATTTGGCGAGCCAAGTGGAATTGGTGTACTGATCATTACCTGAATGTATCATCAAGATTAGGTGAAAACGTATTTTCTGAGATTTCAGGCAACTAGTAGTTTTTTGGAGATTGGCAAGCCCTTTCCATGAAAGTGATTCTCGCCAGTCTCTCCTTAGGGCTACATCAACAGCAAACAAACCATAGAGATAGAACTTGAAACTGCTTTATTGTGTCAAGTTTCAAAGAGCTAGCACAAACCGTGTTTGATTTAGAGTTCCAAATACATGTATCCCTATAGGAGAAAGCAGAGTGAACCCTCAAAATGAAAACGGTTACTGCAAACGAACGGTTTAACCAAGAAGAACGAAATTTGGCGAGCCAAGTGGGATTGGTGTACTGATCATTACCTGAAAGTATCATCAACATTGGGTGAAAAAGTGTTTGCTGAGATTTCAGGCAACTCGTAGTTTTTTGGAAGCTTGGCAGGCCCTTTCCATAAAAGTGATTCTCGCCAGTGTCTGCTTAGGGTAAATCAACAGCAAACAAACCCAAGAGATAGAACTTGAAACTGCTTTATTGTGTCAAGTTTCGAAGAGCTAGCACAAACCTTGTTTGATTTAGAGTTCCAAATACATGTATTCCTATAGAAGAAAACAGAGTGAAACCTCAAAATGAAAACGGTTACTGCAAATGAACGGTTTAACCTAGAAGAACGAAAATTGGCGACCAAAGTTGGATTCGTGTACAGATAATTTCCTGAAAGTATCATCAAGATTGGGTGAAAACGTGTTTGCTGAGACTTAAGGCAACTCATAGTTTTTTGGAAGCTTGCCAAGCCCTTTTCATGAAAGTGATTCTCGTCAGTTTCTGTTTAGGGCTACATCAACAGCAAACAAACCATAAAAATAGAATTTGAAACTGGTTTATTGTGTCAAGTTTCAAAGAGCTAGCTCAAACCGTGTTTGATTTAGAGTTCCAAATACATGTATCCCTATAGGAGAAAACAGAGTGAAACCTCAAAATGAAACCGGTTACTGCAAACAAACGGTTTAACCTAGAAGAAGGAAATTTGGCTAGCCAAGTGGGACTGGTGTACTGATCATTACCTGAAAGTATCATCAAGATTGGGTGAAAACGTGTTTGCTGAGATTTCAGGCAACTCATAGTTTTTTGGAACCTTGGCAAGCCCTTTCCATAAAAGTGATTCTTGCCAGTCTCTGCTTATGGCTACATCAACAGCAAACAAACCATAGAGATAGAACTTGAAACTGCTTTATTGTGTCAGGTTTCAAAGAGCTAGCACAAACCATGTTTGATTTAGAGTTCCAAATACATATATCCCTACAGGAGAAAACAGAGTGAAACCTCAAAATAAAATGGTTACTGCAAACGAACGGTTTAACCTAGAAGAACGAAATTTGACGAGCCAAGTGGGATTGGTGTACTGATCATTACCTGAAAGTATCATCAAGATTGGGTGAAAAAGTGTTTGCTGAGGTTTTAGGCAACTCGTTTTTTGGAAGCTTGGCAAGCCCTTTCCATTAAAGTGATTCTCGCCAGTCACTGTTTAGGGCTACATCAACAGCAAACAAACCATAGAGATAGAACTTGACACTGCTTTATTGTGTCAAGTTTCAAAGAGCTAGCACAAACCGTGTTTGATTTAGAGTTCCAAATACATGTATCCCTATAGGAGAAAACAGAGTGAAACCTCAAAATGAAAACGGTTACTGCAAAGGAACGGTTTAACCTAGAAGAAGGAAATTTGGCGAGCCAAGTGGGATTGGTGTACTGATCATTACCTGAAAGTATCATCAAGATTGGGTGAAAAAGTTTTTGCTGAGCTTTCAGGGAACTCGCACTTTTTTGGAACCTTGGCAAGCCCTTTCCATGAAAGTGATTCTCGCCAGTCTCTGCTTAGGGCTACATCAACAGCAAACAAACCTTACAGATAGAACTTGAAACTGCTTTATTGTCTCAAGTTTCAAAGAGCTAGCACAAACCGTGTTTGATTAGAGTTCCAAATACATGTATCCCAATAGGAGAAAACAGAGTGAAACCTCAGAATGAAAACGGTTACTCCAAACGAACGGTTTAACCTAGAAGGACGAAATTTGGCGAGCCAAGTGGGATTGCTGTGTTGATCATTACCTGAAAGTATCATCAAGATTGGGTTAAAAAGTGTTTGCTGAGATTTCAGGCAACTCGTAGTTTTTTGGAAGCTTGGCAAGCCCTTTCTATGAAAGTGATTCTCGCCATTCTCTGCTTAGGGCTACATCAACAGGAAACAAACCATAGAGAGAGAACTTGAAACTGCTTTATTGTGTCAATTTTCAAAGAGCTAGCACAAACCGTGTGTGATTTAGAGTTCCAAATACATGTATCCCAATAGGAGAAAACAGAGTTAAACCTCAAAATGAAAACGGTTACTGCAAACGAACGGTTTAACCTAGAAGAACAAAATTTGGCGAGCCAAGTGGGATTGGTGTACTGAGCATTACCTGAAAGTATCATCAAGATTGGGTGAAAAAGTGTTTGCTGAGATTTCAGGCAACTAGTAGTTTTTTGGAAGCTTGGCAAGCCCTTTCTATGAAAGTGATTCTCGCCATTCTCTGCTTAGGGCTACATCAACAGCAAACAAACCATAGAGATACAACTTGAAACTGCTTTTTTGTGTCAAGTTTCAAAGAGCTATCACAAACCTTGTTTGATTTAGAGTTCCAAATACATGTATCCCTATAGGAGAAAACAGAGTGAAACCTCAAAATGAAAACGGTTACAGCAAAAAAAAGGTTTCACCTAGAAGAACGAAATTTGGCAAGCCAAGTAGGATAGGTGTACTGATCATTAACTGAAAGTATCATCAAGATTGGGTGAAAAAGTGTTTGCTGAGATTTTTGGAAACTCGTAGATTTTTGGAAGCTTGCCAAGCCCTTTCCAAGAAAGTGCTTCTCGCAAGTCTCTGCTTAGGGCTACATCAACAGCAAATAAACCATAGAGATAGAACTTGAAACTGCTTTATTATGTCAAGTTTCAAAGAGCTAGCACAAACCATGTTTGATTTAGAGTTCCAAATACATATATCCCTATAGGAGAAAACAGAGTGAAACCGCAAAATAAAATGGTTACTGCAAACAAACGGTTTAACCTAGAAGAACGAAATTTGACGAGCCAAGTGGGATTGGTGTACTGATCATTACCTGAAAGTATCATCAAGATTGGGTGAAAAAGTGTTTGCTGAGGTTTTAGGCAACTCGTTTTTTGGAAGCTTGGCAAGCCCTTTCCATTAAAGTGATTCTCGCCAGTCTCTGTTTAGGGCTACATCAACAGCAAACAAACCATAGAGATAGAACTTGACACTGCTTTATTGTGTCAAGTTTCAAAGAGCTAGCACAAACCGTGTTTGATTTAGAGTTCCAAATACATGTATTTCTATAGGAGAAAACAGAGTGAAACCTCAAAATGTAAATGGTTACTGCAAACGAACGGTTTAACCTAGAAGAACGAAATTTGGAGAGCCAAGTGGGTTTGGTGTACTGATAATTACATGAAAGTATCATCAAGATTGGGTGAAAAAGTGTTTGCTGAGATTTCAGGCAACTAGTAGTTTTATGGAAGCTTTGCAAGCCATTTCCATGAAAGGGATTCTCGCCAGTCTCTGCTTAGGGATACATCAACAGCAAACAAACCATAGTGATAGAACTAGAAACTGCTTTATTGTGTCAAGTTTCAAAGAGCTAGCACAAACCCTGTTTGATTTAGAGTTCCAAATACATGTATCCCTATAGGAGAAAACAGAGTGAAACCTCAAAATGAAAACAGTTACTGCAAATGAACGGTTTAACCTAGAAGAATGAAATTTGGCGAGCCAAGTGGGATTTGTGTACTGATCATTACTTGAAAGTATCATCAAGATTGGGTGAAAAAGTGTTTGCTGAGATTACAGGCAACTCGTAGTGTTTTGGAAGCTTGGCAAGCCCTTTCCATGAAAGTGATTCTCGCCAGTCTCTGCTTAGGGCTACATCAACAGCAAACAAACCATAGAGATAGAATTTGAAAATGCTTTATTGTGTCACGTTTCAAAGAGCTAGCACAAACCGTGTTTTATTTAGAGTTCCAAATACATGTATCCTTATAGAAGAAAACAGAGTGAAACCTCAAAATGAAACCAGTTACTGCAAACGAACGGTTTCACCCAATTTGATGAACCGAAATGTGGCGAGCCAAGTGGGATTG
>NW_027521556.1:21516-47956 GCF_052094955.1 Ictidomys tridecemlineatus
TTTTCACCCAATCTTGATGATACTTTCAGGTAATGATCAGTACACCAATCCCACTTGGCTCGCCAAATTTGTTCTTCTAGGTTAAACCGTTCGTTTGCACTAACCGTTTTCATTTTGAGGTTTCACTCTGTTTTCTCCTATAGGGATACATGTATTTGGAACTCTAAATCAAACACGGTTTGTGCTTGCTCTTTGAAACTTGACACAATAAAGCAGTTTCAAGTTCTATCTCTATGGTTTCTTTGCTGTTGATGTAGCCCTAAGCAGAGACTCGCGAGAATCACTTTCATTGAGAGGGCTTGCCAAGCTTCCAAAACATACGAGTTGCCTGAAATCTCAGCAAACACTTTTTCACCCAATCTTGATGATAATTTCAGGTAATTATCAGTACACCAATCCCATTTGGCTCGACAAATTTTGTTCTTCTAGGTTAAACCGTTCCTTTGCAGTAACCGTTTTCATTTTGAGGTTTCACTCTGTTTTCTCCTATAGGGATACATGTATTTGGAACTCTAAATAAAACACCTTTTGTGCTAGCACTTTGAAACTTGACATAATAAAGCAGTTTCAAGTTCTTTCTCTATGGTTTTTTTGCTGTTGATGTAGCCCTAAGCAGAGACTGGCGAGAATCACTTTCATGGAAAGGGCTTGACAAGCTTCCAAAAAACTACGAGTTTCCTGAACACTCAGCAAACACGTTTTCACCCAATCTTGATTATACTTTCAGGTAATTATCAGTACACCAATCCCACTTGGCTCGCCAAATTTCGTTCTTCTATGTTAAACCGTTCATTTGCAGTAACCGTTTTCATTTTGAGGTTTCACTCTGTTTTCTTCTATAAGGATACATGTATTTGGAACTCTAAATCAAACACGGTTTGTGCTAGCTCTTTGAAACGTGACACAATAAAGCAGTTTCAAGTTCTATCTCTATGGTTTGTTTGCTGTTGATGTAGCCCTAAGCAGAGACTGGCGAGAATCACTTTCATGGAGAGGGCTTGCCAAGCTTCCAAAACATACGAGTTGCCTGAAATCTCAGCAAACACTTTTTCACCCAATCTTGATGATAATTTCAGGTAATTTTCAGTACACCAATCCCATTTAGCTCGACAAATTTTGTTCTTCTAGGTTAAACCGTTCCTTTGCAGTAACCGTTTTCATTTTGAGGTTTCACTCTGTTTTCTCCTATACGGATACATGTATTTGGAACTCTAAATAAAACACCTTTTGTGCTAGCTCTTTGAAACTTGACATAATAAAGCAGTTTCAAGTTCTTTCTCTATGGTTTTTTTGCTGTTGATGTAGCCCTAAGCAGAGACTGGCGAGAATCACTTTCATGTAAAGGGTTTGCCAAGCTTCCAAAAAAATACGAGTTGCCTGAAATCTCAGCAAACAATTTTTCACCCAATCTTGATGATAGTTTCAGGTAATGATCAGTACACCAATCCCACTTGGCTCGCCACATTTCGTTCTTCTAGGTTAAACCGTTCCTTTGCAGTAACCGTTTTCATTTTGAGGTTTCACTCTGTTTTCTCCTATAGGGATACATGTATTTGGAACTCGAAATCAAACAAGGTTTGTGCTAGCTCTTTGAAACTTGACACAATAAAGAAGTTTCAAGTTCTATCTCTATGGTTTGTTTGCTGTTGATGTAGCCCTAAGCAGAGAATGGCGAGAATCACTTTGATGGAAAGGGCTTGACAAGCTTCCAAAAAACTACGAGTTGCCTGAACACTCAGCAAACACGTTTTCACCCAATCTTGATTATACATTCAGGTAATTATCAGTACACCAATCCCACTTGGCTCGCCACATTTCGTTCTTCTAGGTTAAACCGTTCATTTGCAGTAACCGTTTTCATTTTGAGGTTTCACTCTGTTTTCTTCTATAAGGATACATGTATTTGGAACTCTAAATAAAACACCTTTTGTGCTAGCTCTTTGAAACTTGACACAATAAAGCAGTTTCAATATTTTTCTCTATGCTTTGTTTGCTGTTGATGTAGCCCTATGCAGAGACTGGCGAGAATCACATTCTTGGAAATGGGTTGCCAAGCTTCCAAAAAACTACGAGTTGCCTGAAATCTGAGCAAACACTTTTCACCCAATCTTGATGATACTTTCAGGTACTGATCAGTTCACCAATCCCACTTGGCTCGCCAAATTTCGTTCTTCTAGGTTAAACCGTTCGTTTGCAGTAACAGTTTTCATTTTGAGGTTTCACTCTGTTTTCTCCTATAGGGATAGAATCACTTTCATGGAAAGGGCTTGTGAAGCTTCCAAAAAGCTACGAGTTGTCTGAAATCTCAGCAAACACTTTTTTACCCAATCTTGATGATACTGTCAGGTAATTATCAGTACACCAATCCCACTTGGCTCGCCACATTTCGTTCTTCTAGGTTAAACCGTTCGTTTGCAGTAACCGTTTTCATTTTGAGGTTTCACTCTGTTTTCTCCTATAGGGATACATGTATTTGGAACTCTAAATAAAACACGGTTTGTGCTAGCTCTTTGAAACTTGACACAATAAAGCAGTTTCAAATTCTATCTCTATGGTTTGTTTGCTGTTGATGTAGCCCTAAGCAGAGACTGGCGAGAATCACTTTCATGGAAAGGGCTTGCCAAGCTTCCAAAAAACTACGAGTTGCCTGAAAACTCAAAAAACACTTTTTCACCCAATCTTGATGATACTTTCAGGTAATTATCAGTACACCAATCCCACTTGGCTCGCCACATTTCGTTCTTCTAGGTTAAACCGTTCGTTTGCAGTAACCGTTTTCATTTTGAGGTTTCACTCTGTTTTCTCCTATAGGGATACATGTATTTGGAACTCTAAATCAAACACGGTTTGTGCTAGCTCTTTGAAACTTGACACAATAAAGCAGTTTCACGTTCTATCTCTATGGTTTGTTTACTGTTGATATAGCCCTAAGCAGAGACTGGCGAGAATGACTTTCATGGAAAGGGCTTACAAAGCTTCAAAAAAACTCAGAGTTGCCTGATATCTCAGCAAACACTTTTTCACCCAATCTTGATGATGCTTTCAGGTAATAATCAGTACACCAATACCACATGGCTCGCCAAATTTCGTTCTTCTAGGTAAAACCGTTCGTTTGCAGTAACCGTTTTCATTTTGAGGTTTCAATCTGTTTTCTCCTATAGGGATACATGTATTTGGAACTCTAAATCAAACACGGTTTTTGCTAGCACTTTGAAACTTGACACAATAAAGCAGTTTCAAGTTATATCTCTATAGTTTGTTTGCTGTTGATGTAGCCCTAAGCAGAGACTGGCGAGAATCACTTTCATGGAAAGGTCTTGACAAGCTTCCAAAAAACTACGAGTTGCCTGAAAACTCAGCAAACACTTTTTCACCCAATCTTGATGATACTTTCAGGTAATTATCAGTACACCAATCCCACTTGGCTCGCCACATTTCGTTCTTCTAGGTTAAACCGTTAATTTGCAGTAACCGTTTTCATTTTGAGGTTTCACTCTGTTTTCTTCTATAAGGATACATGTATTTGGAACTCTAAATCAAACACGGTTTGTGCTAGCTCTTTTAAACGTGACACAATAAAGCAGTTTCAAGTTCTATCTCTATGTATTGTTTGATGTTGATGTAGCCCTAAGCAGAGACTGGCGAGAATCACTTTCATGGAAAGGGCTTGCCAAGCTTCCAAAAAACTACGAGTTGCCTGAAATCTCAGCAAACACTTTTTCACCCAATCTTGATGATACTTTCAAGTAATCATCAGTACACAAATCCCACTTGGCTCGCCAAATTTCATTCTTCTAGGTTAAACCGTTCATTTGCAGTAACTGTTTTCATTTTGAGGTTTCACTCTGTTTTCTCCTATACGGATACATGTATTTGGAACTCTAAATCAAACACGGTTTGTGCTAGCTCTTTGAAACTTGACACAATAAAGCAGTTTCAAGTTCTATCTCTATGGTTTGTTTGCTGTTGATGTATCCCTAAGCAGAGACTGGCGAGAATCACTTTCATGGAAAAGGCTTGCCAAGCTTCCAAAAAACTATGAGTTGCCTGAAATCTCAGCAAACACTTTTTCACCCAATCTTGATGATACTTTCAGGTAATGATCAGTACACCAATCCCGCAATGCTCACCAAATTTCGTTCTTCTAGGTTAAACCGTTCGTTTGCAGAAACAGTTTTCATTTTGAGGTTTCACTCTGTTTTCTCCTATAGGGATACATGTATTTGGAACTCTAAATCAAACACGGTTTGTGCTAGCTCTTTGAAACTTGACACAATAAAGCAGTTTCAAGTTCTATCTCTATGGTTTGTTTGCTGTTGATGTAGCCCTAAGAAGATACTGGCGAGAATGACTTTCATGGAAAGGGCTTAAAAAGCTTCCAAAAAACTACGAGTTGCCTGTAATCTCAGCAAACACTTTTTCACCCAATCTTGATGATACTTTCAGGTAATGATCAGTACACCAATACCACATGGCTCGCCAAATTTCGTTCTTCTAGGTTAAACCGTTCGCAGTAACCGTTTTCATTTTGAGGTTTCACTCTGTTTTCTCCTATAGGGATACATGTATTTGGAACTCTAAATCAAACAGGGTTTGTGCTAGCTCTTTGAAACTTGACACAATAAAGCAGTTTCTAGTTCTATCACTATGGGTTGTTTGCTGTTGTTGAATCCCTAAGCAGAGACTGGCGAGAATCCCTTTCATGGAAATGGCTTGCAAAGCTTCCATAAAACTACTAGTTGCCTGAAATCTCAGCAAACACTTTTTCACCCAATCTTGATGATACTTTCAGGTAATGATCAGTACACCAATCCCACTTGGCTCGTCAAATTTCGTTCTTCTAGGTTAAACCGTTTGTTTGCAGTAACCATTTTATTTTGAGGTTTCACTCTGTTTTCTCCTGTAGGGATATATGTATTTGGAACTCTAAATCAAACAAGGTTTGTGCTAGCTCTTTGAAACTTGACATAATAAAGCAGTTTCAAGTTCTATCTCTATGGTTTATTTGCTGTTGATGTAGCCCTAAGCAGAGACTTGCGAGAAGCACTTTCTTGGAAAGGGCTTGGCAAGCTTCCAAAAAACTACGAGTTTCCAAAAATCTCAGCAAACACTTTTTCACCCAATCTTGATGATACTTTCAGTTAATGATCAGTACACCTATCCTACTTGGCTCGCCAAATTTCGTTCTTCTAGGTTAAACCTTTTTTTTTGCTGTAACCGTTTTCATTTTGAGGTTTCACTCTGTTTTCTCCTATAGGGATACATGTATTTGGAACTCTAAATCAAACAAGGTTTGTGATATCTCTTTGAAACTTGACACAAAAAAGCAGTTTCAAGTTCTATCTCTATGGTTTGTTTGCTGTTGATGTAGCCCTAAGCAGAGAATGGCGAGAATCACTTTCATAGAAAGGGCTTGCCAAGCTTCCAAAAAACTATGAGTTGCCTGAAATCTCAGCAAACACTTTTTCACCCAATCTTGATGATACTTTCAGGTAATGCTCAGTACACCAATCCCACTTGGCTCGCCAAATTTTGTTCTTCTAGGTTAAACCGTTCGTTTGCAGTAACCGTTTTCATTTTGAGGTTTAACTCTGTTTTCTCCTATTGGGATACATGTATTTGGAACTCTAAATCAAACACGATTTGTGCTAGCTCTTTGAAACTTGACACAATAAAGCAGTTTCAAGTTCTATCTCTTTGGTTTGTTTGCTGTTTATGTAGCCCTAATCAGAGACTGGGGAGAATCACTTTCATGGAAATGGCTTGCCAAGCTTCCAAAAAACTACGAGTTGCCTGAAATCTTAGCAAACACTTTTTCGCCCAATCTTGATGATACTTTCAGGTAATCATCAGTACACCCATCCTACTTGGCTGGCCAAATTTAGTTCTTCTAGGTTAAACCGTTCGTTTGCAGTTACCATTTTCATTTTGAGGTTTCACTATGTTTTCTCCTATAGTGATACATGTATTTGGAACTCTAAATCACACACGGTTTGTGCTAGCTCTTTGAAAATTGACACAATAAAGCAGTTTCAAGTTCTATCTCTATGGTTTGTTTCCTGTTGATGTAGCCCTAAGCAGAGAATGGCGAGAATCACTTTCATGGAAATGGCTTGCCAAGCTTCCAAAAAACTACGAGTTGCCTGAAATCTTAGCAAACACTTTTTCGCCCAATCTTGATGATACTTTCAGGTAATCATCAGTACACCCATCCTACTTGGCTGGCCAAATTTAGTTCTTCTAGGTTAAACCGTTCGTTTGCAGTTACCATTTTCATTTTGAGGTTTCACTGTGTTTTCTCCTATAGTGATACATGTATTTGGAACTCTAAATCACACACGGTTTGTGCTAGCTCTTTGAAAATTGACACAATAAAGCAGTTTCAAGTTCTATCTCTATGGTTTGTTTCCTGTTGATGTAGCCCTAAGCAGAGAATGGCGAGAATCACTTTCATAGAAAGGGCTTGCCAAGCTACCAAAAAACTACGAGTTGCCTGAAATCTCAGCAAACACTTTTTAACCCAATCTTGATGATACTTTCAGGTAATGATCAACACAGCAATCCCACTTGGCTCGCCAAATTTCGTTCTTCTAGGTTAAACCGTTCGTTTGGAGTAATCGTTTTCATTCTGAGGTTTCACTCTGTTTTCTCCTATTGGGATACATGTATTTGGAACTCTAATCAAACACGGTTTGTGCTTGCTCTTTGAAACTTGAGACAATAAAGCAGTTTCAAGTTCTATCTGTAAGGTTTGTTTGCTGTTGATGTAGCCCTAAGCAGAGACTGGCGAGAATCACTTTCATGGAAAGGGCTTGCCAAGGTTCCAAAAAAGTGCGAGTTCCCTGAAAGCTCAGCAAAAACTTTTTCACCCAATCTTGATGATACTTTCAGGTAATGATCAGTACACCAATCCCACTTGGCTCGCCAAATTTCCTTCTTCTAGGTTAAACCGTTCCTTTGCAGTAACCGTTTTCATTTTGAGGTTTCACTCTGTTTTCTCCTATAGGGATACATGTATTTGGAACTCTAAATCAAACACGGTTTGTGCTAGCTCTTTGAAACTTGACACAATAAAGCAGTGTCAAGTTCTATCTCTATGGTTTGTTTGCTGTTGATGTAGCCCTAAACAGAGACTGGCGAGAATCACTTTAATGGAAAGGGCTTGCCAAGCTTCCAAAAAACGAGTTGCCTAAAACCTCAGCAAACACTTTTTCACCCAATCTTGATGATACTTTCAGGTAATGATCAGTACACCAATCCCACTTGGCTCGTCAAATTTCGTTCTTCTAGGTTAAACCGTTCGTTTGCAGTAACCATTTTATTTTGAGGTTTCACTCTGTTTTCTCCTGTAGGGATATATGTATTTGGAACTCTAAATCAAACATGGTTTGTGCTAGCTCTTTGAAACCTGACACAATAAAGCAGTTTCAAGTTCTATCTCTATGGTTTGTTTGCTGTTGATGTAGCCATAAGCAGAGACTGGCGAGAATCACTTTCATGGAAAGGGCTTGCCAAGGTTCCAAAAAACTATGAGTTGCCTGAAATCTCAGCAAACACGTTTTCACCCAATCTTGATGATACTTTCAGGTAATGATCAGTACACCAGTCCCACTTGGCTAGCCAAATTTCCTTCTTCTAGGTTAAACTGTTTGTTTGCAGTAACCGGTTTCATTTTGAGGTTTCACTCTGTTTTCTCCTATAGGGATACATGTATTTGGAACTCTAAATCAAACACGGTTTTAGCTAGCTCTTTGAAACTTGACACAATAAACCAGTTTCAAATTCTATTTTTATGGTTTGTTTGCTGTTGATGTAGCCCTAAACAGAGACTGGCGAGAATCACTTTCATGAAAAGGGCTTGGCAAGCTTCCAAAAAACTATGAGTTGCCTTAAGTCTCAGCAAACACGTTTTCACCCAATCTTGATGATACTTTCAGGAAATTATCTGTACACGAATCCAACTTTGCTCGCCAATTTTCGTTCTTCTAGGTTAAACCGTTCATTTGCAGTAACCGTTTTCATTTTGAGGTTTCACTCTGTTTTCTTCTATAGGGATACATGTATTTGGAACTCTAAATCAAACAAGGTTTGTGCTAGCTCTTCGAAACTTGACACAATAAAGCAGTTTCAAGTTCTATCTCTTGGGTTTGTTTGCTGTTGATTTACCCTAAGCAGACACTGGCGAGAATCACTTTCATGGATAGTGCTTGCCAAGCTTCCAAAAAAGGAGTTGCCTGAAATCTAAGCAAACTCTTTCACCCAATCTTGATGATACTTTCAGGTAATGATCAGTACACCAATCCCACTTGGCTCGCTAAATTTCGTTCTTCTAGGTTAAACCGTTCGTTTGCAGTAACCGTTTTCATTTTGAGGTTTCACTCTGTTTTCTCCTATAGGGATATATGTATTTGGAACTCTAATTCAAACACGGTTTGTGCTAGCTCTTTGAAACTTGAAAAAATAAAGCAGTTTCAAGTTCTATCTCTATGGTTTGTTTGCTGTTGATGTAGCCCTAAGCAGAGACTGGCGAGAATCACTTTCATGGAAAGGGCTTGCCAAGCTTCCAAAAAACTACGAGTTGCCTGAAATCTCAGCAAACACTTTTTCACCCAATGTTGATGATACTTTCAGGTAATGATCAGCACACCAATCCCACTTGGCTCGCCAAATTTCGTTCTTCTTGGTTAAACCGTTCGTTTGCAGTAACCGTTTTCATTTTGAGGGTTCACTCTGCTTTCTCCTATAGGGATACATGTATTTGGAACTCTAAATCAAACACGGTTTGTGCTAGCTCTTTGAAACTTGACACAATAAAGCAGTTTCAAGTTCTATCTCTATGGTTTGTTTGCTGTTGATGTAGCCCTAAAAAGAGACTGGCGAGAATAACTTTCATGGAAAGGGCTTGCCAATCTCCAAAAAACTACGAGTTGCCTGAAATCTCAGAAAACACGTTTTCACCTAATCTTGATGATACATTCAGGTAATGATCAGTACACCAATTCCACTTGGCTCGCCAAATTTCGTTGTCTAGGTTAAACCGTTCTTTTGCAGTAACCGTTTTCATTTTGAGGTTTCACTCAGTTTTCTCCTATAGGGATACATGTATTTGGAACTCTACATCAAACAGGGTTTGAGCTAGCTCTTTGAAACTTGACACAATAAAGCAGTTTCAAGTTCTATCTCTATGGTTTGTTTGCTGTTGATGTAGCCCTAAGCAGAGACTGGCGAGATTCACTTTCATGGAAAGGGCTTGGCAAGCTTTTAAAAAACTACGAGTTGCCTGAAATCTCAGCAAACACTTTTCACCCAATCTTGATGATACTTTCAGGTAATGATCAGTACACCAATCCCACTTGGCTCACCAAATTTCGTTCTTCTAGGTTAAACCGTTTGTTTGCAGTAATCGTTTTCATTTTGAGGTTTCACTTTGTTTTCTCCTATAGAAATACATGTATTTGGAACTCTAAATCAAACACGGTTTGTGCTAGCTCTTTGAAACTTGACACAATAAAGCAGTTTCAACTTTTATCTCTATGGTTTGTTTGCTGTTGATGTAGCCTTAAGTAGAGACTGGCGAGAATCACTTTCATGGAAAGGGCTTGCCAAGCTTCCAAAAAACGAGTTGCCTGAAATCTCAGCAAACACTTTTTCACCCAATCTTGATGATACTTTCAGGTAATGATCAGTACACCAATTCCACTTGGCTCGCCAAATTTCGTTGTCTAGGTTAAACCGTTCTTTTGCAGTAACCGTTTTCATTTTGAGGTTTCACTCTGTTTTCTCCTATAGGGATACATGTATTTGGAACTCTAAATCAAACACGGTTTGAGCTAGCTCTTTGAAACTTGACACAATAAAGCAGTTTCAAGTTCTATCTTTATGGTTTGTTTGCTGTTGATGTACCCCTAAGCAGAGACTGGCGAGAATCACTTTCATGAATAGGGCTTGGCACGCTATTAAAAAACTACGAGTTGCTTGAAATCTCAGCAAACACTTTTTCACCCAATCTTGATGATACTTTCAGGTAATGATCAGTACACCAATCCCACTTGGCTCACCAAATTTTGTTCTTCTAGGTTAAACCGTTAATTTGCAGTAACCGTTTTCATTTTGAGGTTTCACTCTGTTTTCTTCTATAGGGATACATGTATTTGGAACTCTAAATCAAACACGGTTTGTACTAGCTCTTTGAAACTTGACAAATTAAAGCAGTTTCAAGTTCTATCTCTATGGTTTGTTTGCTGTTGATGTAGCCCTAAGCAGAGACTGGCGAGAATCACTTTCATGGAAAGGGCTTGCCAAGATTCCAAAAAACTACGAGTTGCCTGAAATCTCAGCAAACACTTTTTCACCCAATCTTGATGATACTTTCAAGTAATGATGTGTACACCAATCATACTTGACTCGCCAAATTTCGTTCTTCTAGGTTAAACCGTTCGTTTGCAGTAACCGTTTTCATTTTGAGGTTTCACTCTGTTGTCTCCTATAGGGATATATGTATTTGGAACTCTAAATCAAACACGGTTTGTGCTAGCTCTTTGAAACTTGACATAATAAAGCAGTTTCAAGTTCTATCTCTATGGTTTATTTGCTGTTGATGTAGCCCTAAGAAGAGACTTGCGAGAATCACTTTCTTGGAAAGGGCTTGGCAAGCTTCCAAAAAATTATGAGTTTCCTGAAATCTCAGCTAACACTTTTTCACCCAATCTTGATGATACTTTCAGTTAATGATCAGTACCCCTATCCCACTTGGCTCTCCAAATTTCGTTCTTCTAGGTTAAACCGTTCGTTTGCAGTAACCGTTTTCATTTTGAGGTTTCACTCTGTTTTCTCCTATAGGGATACATATATTTGGAACTCCAAATCAAACACGGTTTGTGCTTGCTCTTTGAAACTTGACTCAATAAAGCAGTTTCAAGTTCTATCTCTATGGTTTGTTTGCTGTTTATGTAGCCCTAAGCAGAGACTGGCGAGAATCACTTTCATGGAAAGGGCTTGGCAAGCTTTTAAAAAACTACGAGTTTCCTGAAATCTCAGCAAACACTTTTTCACCCAAACTTGATGATACTTTCAGGTAATTATCAGTACACCAATCCCACTTGGCTCACCAAATTTCGTTCTTCTAGGTTAAACCGTTCGTTTGCAGTAACCGTTTTCATTTTGAGGTTTCACTCTGTTTTCTCCTATAGGGATACATGTATTTCGAACTCTAAATCAAACACGGTTTGAGCTAGCTCTTTGAAACTTGACACAATAAAGCAGTTTCAAGTTCTATCTTTATGGTTTCTTTGCTGTTGATGTAGCCCTAAGCAGAGACTGGCGAGAATCACTTTCAATAAAGGGCTTGGCAAGCTTCCAAAAAACTATGAGTTGCCTTTAGTCTCAGCAAACACGTTTTCACCCAATCTTGATGATACTTTCAGGTAATGATCTGTACACCAATCCCACTTGGCTCGCCAAATTTCGTTCTTCTAGGTTAAACCGTTCGTTTGCAGTAACCGTTTTCATTTTGAGGTATCACTGTTTTCTTCTATAGGGATACATGTATGTGGAACTCTAAATCAAACACGGTTTTTGCTAGCTCTTCGAAACTTGACACAATAAAGCAGTTTCAAGTTCTATCTTTATTGTTTGTTTGCTGTTGATTTACCCTAAGCAGAGACTGGCGAGAATCACTTTCATGGAAAGGGCTTGCCAAGCTTCCAAAAAATGAATTGCCTGAAATCTCAGCAAACACTTTTTCACCCAATCTTGATGATACTTTCAGGTAATGATCAGTACACCAATCCCACTTGGCTCGCTAAATTTCGTTCTTCTAGGTTAAACCGTTCGTTTGCAGTAACCGTTTTCATTTTGAGGTTTCACTCTGTTTTCTCCTATAGGGATATATGTATTTGGAACTCTAAATCAAACACGGTTTTTGCTAGCTCTTTGAAACTTGACATAATAAAGCAGTTTGAAGTTCTATCTCTATGGTTTATTTGCTGTTGATGTAGCCCTAAGCAGAGACTTGCGAGAATCAGTTCTTTGGAAAGGGCATGGCAAGCTTCCAAAAAACTACGAGTTTCCTGAAATCTCAGCAAACACTTTTTCACCCAATCTTGATGATAATTTCAGTTAATGATAAGTACACCTATCCCACTTGGCTCGCCAAATTTCGTTCTTCTAGGTCAAACCGTTCGTTTGCAGTAACCGTTTTCAATTTGAGGTTTCACTCTGTTTTCTCCTATAGAAATACATGTATTTGGAACTCTAAATAAAACACGGTATGTGCTAGCTCTTTGAAACTTGACACAATAAAGCAGTTTCAAGTTCTATCTCTATGGTTTGTTTGCTGTTGATGTAGCCCTAAGCAGAGACTGGCGAGAATCACTTTCATGGAAAGGGCTTGGCAAGCTTTTAAAAAAGTACGAGTTGCCTGAAATCTCAGCAAACACTTTTTCACCCAATCTTGATGATACTTTCAGGTAATGATCAGTACACCAATCCCACTTGGCTCACCAAATTTCGTTCTTTTAGGTTAAACCGTTCGTTTGCAGTAACCGTTGTCATTTTGAGGTTTCACTCTGTTTTCTCCTATAGGGATACATGTATTTGGAACTCTAAATCAAACACGGATTGTGCTAGCTCTTTGAAACTTGACACAATAAAGCAGTTTCAAGTTCTATCGTTATAGTTTGTTTGCTGTTGATGTAGCCCTAAGCAGAGACTGGCGAGAATCACTTTCATGAAAAGGGCTTGGCAAGCTTCCAAAAAATTATGAGTTGCCTTAAGTCTCAGCAAACACGTTTTCACCCAATCTTGATGATACTATCAGGTAATGATCTGTACACCAATCCCACTTGGCTCGCCAAATTTCGTTTTCTAGGTTAAACCGTTCGTTTGCAGTAACCGTTGTCATTTTGAGGTTTCACTCTGTTTTCTCCTATAGGGATACATGTATTTGGAACTCTAAATCAAACACGGATTGTGCTAGCTTTTTGAAACTTGACACAATAAAGCAGTTTCAAGTTCTATCGTTATAGTTTGTTTGCTCTTGATGTAGCCCTAAGCAGAGACTGGCGAGAATCACTTTCATGAAAAGGGCTTGGCAAGCTTCCAAAAAATTATGAGTTGCCTTAAGTCTCAGCAAACACGTTTTCACCCAATCTTGATGATACTTTCAGGTAATGATCTGTACACCAATCCCACTTGGCTCGCCAAATTTCGTTTTCTAGGTTAAACCGTTCGTTTGCAGTAACCGTTTTCATTTTGAGGTTTCACTGTTTTCTTCTATAGCCATACATGTATGTGGAACCCTAAATCAAACACGGTTTGTGCTAGCTCTTCGAAACTTGACACAATAAAGCATTTTCAAGTTCTATCTCTATGGTTTGTTTGCTGTTGATGTAGCCCTAAGCAGAGACTGGCGAGAATCACTTTCATGGAAAGGGCTTGCCAATCTCCAAAAAACTACGAGTTGCCTGAAATCTCAGCAAACACTTTTTCACCCAATCTTGATGATACTTTCAGGTAATGATCAGTACACCAATCCCACTTGGCTCGCCAAATTTCGTTCTTCTAGGTTAAACCGTTCGTTTGCAGTAACCGGTTTCATTTTGAGGTTTCACTCTTTTTTCTCCTATAGGGATACATGTATTTGGAACTCGAAATCAAACACGGTTTGTGCTAGCTCATTGAAACTTGACACAATAAAGCAGTTTCAAGTTCTGTCATTATGGTTTGATTGCTGTTGATGTAGCCCTAAGCAGAGACTGGCGAGAATCACTTTCATGAAAAGGGCTTGGCAAGCTTCCAAAAAACTACGAGTTGCCTTAAGTCTCAGCAAACACGTTTTCACCCAATCTTGATCATACTTTCAGGTAATGATCAGTACACCAATCCCACTTGGCTCGCCAAATTTCGTTCTTCTAGGTTAAACCGTTCGTTTGCAGTAATTGTTTTCATTTTGAGGTTTCACTCTGTTTTCTCCTATAGGGATACATGTATTTGGAACTCTAAATCAAACATGGTTTGTGCTAGCTCTTTGAAACTTGACACAATAAAGCAGTTTCAAGATCTATCTTTATGGTTTGTTTGCTGATGATGTAGCCCTAAGCAGAGACTGGCGAGAATCACTTTCATGGAAAGGGCTTGCCAAGCTTCCAAAAACTACGAGTTGCCTGAAATCTCAGCAAACACGTTTTCACCTAATCTTGATGATACTTTCAGGTAATGATCAGTACACCAATCCAACTTGGCTCGCCAAATTTCCTTCTTCTAGGTTAAACCGTTCGTTTGCAGTAACCGTTTTCATTTTGAGGTTTCACTCTGTTTTCTCCTATAGGGATACATGTATTTGGAACTCTAAATCAAACACGGTTTGTGCTAGCTCTTTGAAACTTGAGACAATAAAGCAGATTCAAGTTCTATCTCTATGGTTTGTTTGCTGTTGATGTGGCCCTAAGCAGAGACTGGCGAGAATCACTTTCATGGAAAGGGCTTGGCAAGCTTCCAAAAAACTAAGAGTTGCCTGAAATCTCAGCAAACACTTTTTCACCCAATCTTGATGATATTTTCACAGAATGATCTGTACACCAATCCCACTTGGCTCGCCAAATTTCGTTCTTCTAGGTTAAACCGTTCGTTTGCAGTAAACGTTTTCATTTTGAGGTTTCACTCTGTTTTCTTCTCTAGGGATACATGTATGTTGAACTCTAAATCAAACACGGTTTGTGCTACCTCTTTGAAACTTGACACAATAAAGCAGTTTCAAGTTCTATCTCTATGTTTTGTTTGCTGTTGATTTATCCTAACCAGAGACTGGCGAGAATCACTTTCATGGAAAGGGCTTGCCAAGCTTCCAAAAAACTACGAGTTGCCTGAAATCTCCGCAAACACGTTTTCACCCAATCTTGATGATACTTTCAGGGAATGAACAGTACACCAATCCCACTTGGCTCGCCAAATTTCGTTCTTCTAGGTTAAACTGTTTGTTTGCAGTAACCGTTTTCATTTTGAGGTTTCACTCTGTTTTCTCCTATAGGGATATATGTATTTGGAACTCTAAATCAAACACGGTTTGTGCTAGCTCTTTGAAACTTAACACAATAAAGCAGTTTCAAGTTCTATCTCCATGGTTTGTTTGCTGTTGATGTAGCCCTAAGCAGAGACTGGCGAGAATCTCTTTCATGGAAAGGGCTTGCCAAGATTCCAAAAAACTACGAGTTGCCTGAAATCTCAGCAAACACGTTTTCACCCAATCTTGATGATACTTTCAAGTAATGATCAGTACACCAATCACACTTGGCTCGCCAAATTTCGTTCTTCTAGGTTAAACCGTTCGTTTGCAGTAACCGTTTTCATTTTGAGGTTTCACTCTTTTTACTCCTATAGGGATACATGTATTTGGAACTCTAAATAAAACACAGTTTGTGCTAGCTCATTGAAACTTGACACAATAAAGCAGTTTCAAGTTCTGTCTTTATGGTTTGTTTGCTGTTGATGTAGCCCTAAGCAGAGACTGGCGAGAATCACTTTCATGAAAAGGGCTTGGCAAGCTTCCAAAAAACTACGAGTTGCCTTAAGTCTCAGCAAACACGTTTTCACCCAATCTTGATGATACTTTCAGGTAATGATCAGTACACCAATCCCACTTGGCTCGCCAAATTTCCTTCTTCTAGTTTAAACCGTTCCTTTGCAGTAACCATTTTCATTTTGAGGTTTCACTCTGTTTTCTCCTATAGGGATACATGTATTTGGAACTCTAAATCAAACATGGTTTGTGCTATGTCTTTGAAACATGACACAATAAAGCAGTTTCAGGTTCTATCTTTATGGTTTGTTTGCTGTTGATGTAGCCCTAAGCAGAGACTGGCGAGAATCACTTTCATGGAAAGGGCTTGCCAAGCTTCCAAAAAACTACGAGTTGCCTGAAATCTCAGCAAACACTTTTTCACCAAATCTTGATGATACTTTCAGGTTATGATCAGGACACCAATCCCACTTGACTCGCCAAATTTCTTTCTTCTAGGTTAAACCATTCGTTTGCAGTAACCGTTTTCATTTTGAGGTTTCACTATGTTTTCTCCTATAGGGATACATGCATTTGGAACTCTAAATCAAACACGGTTTATGCTAGCTCTTTGAAACTTGACACAATAAAGCAGTTTCAAGTGCTATCTCTATGGTTTTTTTGCTGTTGATGTAGCCCTAAGCAGAGACTGGCGAGAATCACTTTCATGGAAAGGGCTTGCCAAGCTTCCAAAAAACTACGAGTTGCCTGAAATCTCCGCAAACACGTTTTCACCCAATCTTGATGATACTTTCAGGGAATGAACAGTACACCAATCCCACTTGGCTCGCCAAATTTCGTTCTTCTAGGTTAAACCGTTCGTTTGCAGTAACCGTTTTCATTTTGAGGTTCCACTCTGTTTTCTCCTCTAGGGATACATGTATTTGGAACTCTAAATCAAACACGGTTTGTGCTAGCTCTTTGAAACTTGACACAATAAAGCAGTTTCAAGTTCTATCTCTATGGTTTGTTGCTGTTGATGTAGCCATAAGCAGATACTGGCGAGAATCACTTTCATGGAAAGGGCTTGCCAAGCTTCCAAAAAACCACGAGTTGCCTGAAATCTCAGCAAACACTTTTTCACCCAATCTTGATAATACTTTCAGGTAATGATCAGTACACCAATCCCACTTGGCTCGCCAAATTTCGTTTTTCTAGGTTAAAACGTTCGTTTGCAGTAACCAGTTTCATTTTGAGGTTTCACTCTGTTTTCTCCTATAGGGATACATGTATTTGGAACTGTAAATCAAACACGGTTTGTGCTAGCTCATTGAAACTTGACTCAATAAAGCAGATTCAAGTTCTGTCTTTATGGTTTGTTTGCTGTTGATGTAGCCCTAAGCAGAGATTGGCGAGAATCACTTTCATGGAAAGGGCTTGCCAAGCTTCCAAAAACTACGAGTTGCCTGAAATCTCAGCAAACACGTTTTCACCTAATCTTGATGATAAATTCAGGTAATGATCAGTACACCAATCCCACTTGGCTCGCAAAATTTCCTTCTTCTAGGTTAAACCGTTCGTTTGAAGTAACCATTTTCATTTTGAGGTTTCACTCTGTTTTCTCCTATAGGGATACATGTATTTGGAACTCTAAATCAAACACGGTTTGTGCTAGCTCTTAGAAACTTGACACAATAAAGCAGATTCAAGTTCTATCTCTATGGTTTGTTTGCTGTTGATGTGGCCCTAAGAAGAGACTGGCGAGAATCACTTTCATGGAAAGGGCTTGGCAAGCTTCCAAAAAACTAAGAGTTGCCTGAAATCTCAGCAAACACTTTTTCACCCAATCTTGATGATACTTTCACAGAATGATCAGTACACCAATCCCACTTGGCTCGCCAAATTTCGTTCTTCTATGTTAAACCGTTCGTTTGCAGTAAACGTTTTCATTTTGAGGTTTCCCTCTGTTTTCTTCTATAGGGATACATGTATGTTGAACTCTAAATCAAACATGGTTTGTGCTACCTCTTTGAAACTTGACACTATAAAGCAGTTTCAAGTTCTATCTCTATGGTTTGTTTGCTGTTGATTTACCCTAACCAGAGACTGGCGAGAATCACTTTCATGGAAAGGGCTTGCCAAGCTTCCAAAAAACTACGAGTTGCCTGAAATCTCAGCAAACACTTTTTCACCCAATCTTGATGATACTTTCAGGTAATGATCAGTACACCAATCCCACTTGGCTCGCCAAATTTCCTTCTTCTAGGTTAAACCGTTCCTTTGCAGTAACCGTTTTCATTTTGAGGTTTCACTTTGTTTTCTCCTATAGGGATACATGTATTTGGAACTCTAAATCAAACATGGTTTGTGCTAGCTCTTTGAAACATGGCAAAATAAAGCAATTTTAAGTTCTATCTTTATGGTTTGTTTGCTGTTGATGTAGCCCTAAGCAGAGACTGGCCAGAATCACTTTCATGGAAAGGGCTTGCCAAGCTTCCAAAAAACTACGAGTTGCCTGAAATCTCAGCGAACACTTTTTCACCCAATCTTGATGATACTTTCAGGTACTGATCAGTACACCAATCCCACTTGGCTCGCCAAATTTCGTTCTTCTAGGTTAAACCGTTCGTTTGCAGTAACCGGTTTCATTTTGAGGTTTCACTCTTTTTGCTCCTATAGGGATACATGTATTTGGAACTCTAAATCAAACACGGTTTGTGCTAGCTCTTTGAAACTTGACACAATAAAGCAGTTTCAAGTTCTGTCTTTATGGTTTGTTTGCTGTTGATGTAGCCCTAAGCATAGACTGGCGAGAATCACTTTCATGAAAAGGGCTTGGCAAGCTTCCAAAAAACTACGAGTTGCCTTAAGTCTCGGCAAACACGTTTTCACCCAATCTTGATGATACTTTCAGGTAATGATCAGTACACCATTCCCACTTGGCTCGCCAAATTTCCTTCTTCTAGGTTAAACCGTTTGTTTGCAGTAACCGTTTTCATTTTGAGGTTTCACTCTGTTTTCTCCTATAGGGATACATGTATTTGGAACTCTAAATCAAACACGGTTTGTGCTAGCTCTTTGAAACGTGACACAATAAAGCAGTTTCAAGTTCTATCTCTATGGTTTGTTTGCTGTTGATGTAGCCCTAAGCAGAGACTGGCGAGAATCACTTTCATGGAAAGGGCTTGCCAATCTCCAAAAAACTACGAGTTGCCTGAAATCTCAGCAAACACTTTTTCACCCAATCTTGATGATACTTTCAGGTAATGATCAGTACACCAATCCCACTTGGCTCGCCAAATTTCGTTCTTCTAGGTTAAACCGTTCGTTTGCAGTAACCGGTTTCATTTTGAGGTTTCACTCTTTTTTCTCCTATAGGGATACATGTATTTGGAACTCGAAATCAAACACGGTTTGTGCTAGCTCATTGAAACTTGACACAATAAAGCAGTTTCAAGTTCTGTCATTATGGTTTGATTGCTGTTGATGTAGCCCTAAGCAGAGACTGGCGAGAATCACTTTCATGAAAAGGGCTTGGCAAGCTTCCAAAAAACTACGAGTTGCCTTAAGTCTCAGCAAACACGTTTTCACCCAATCTTGATCATACTTTCAGGTAATGATCAGTACACCAATCCCACTTGGCTCGCCAAATTTCGTTCTTCTAGGTTAAACCGTTCGTTTGCAGTAATTGTTTTCATTTTGAGGTTTCACTCTGTTTTCTCCTATAGGGATACATGTATTTGGAACTCTAAATCAAACATGGTTTGTGCTAGCTCTTTGAAACTTGACACAATAAAGCAGTTTCAAGATCTATCTTTATGGTTTGTTTGCTGATGATGTAGCCCTAAGCAGAGACTGGCGAGAATCACTTTCATGGAAAGGGCTTGCCAAGCTTCCAAAAACTACGAGTTGCCTGAAATCTCAGCAAACACGTTTTCACCTAATCTTGATGATACTTTCAGGTAATGATCAGTACACCAATCCCACTTGGCTCGCCAAATTTCCTTCTTCTAGGTGAAACCGTTCGTTTGCAGTAACCGTTTTCATTTTGAGGTTTCACTCTGTTTTCTCCTATAGGGATACATGTATTTGGAACTCTAAATCAAACACGGTTTGTGCTAGCTCTTTGAAACTTGAGACAATAAAGCAGATTCAAGTTCTATCTCTATGGTTTGTTTGCTGTTGATGTGGTCCTAAGCAGAGACTGGCGAGAATCACTTTCATGGAAAGGGCTTGCCAAGCTTCCAAAAACTACGAGTTGCCTGAAATCTCAGCAAACACGTTTTCACCTAATCTTGATGATACTTTCAGGTAATGATCAGTACACCAATCCCACTTGGCTCGCCAAATTTCCTTCTTCTAGGTTAAACCGTTCGTTTGCAGTAACCGTTTTCATTTTGAGGTTTCACTCTGTTTTCTCCTATAGGGATACATGTATTTGGAACTCTAAATCAAACACGGTTTGTGCTAGGTCTTTGAAACTTGAGACAATAAAGCAGATTCAAGTTCTATCTCTATGGTTTGTTTGCTGTTGATGTGGTCCTAAGCAGAGACTGGCGAAAATCACTTTCATGGAAAGGGCTTGGCAAGCTTCCAAAAAACTAAGAGTTGCCTGAAATCTCAGCAAACACTTTTTCACCCAATCTTGATGATATTTTCACAGAATGATCAGTACACCAATCCCACTTGGCTCGCCAAATTTCGTTCTTCTAGGTTAAACCGTTCGTTTGCAGTAAACGTTTTCATTTTGAGGTTTCACTCTGTTTTCTTCTCTAGGGATACATGTATGTTGAACTCTAAATCAAACACGGTTTGTGCTACCTCTTTGAAACTTGACACAATAAAGCAGTTTCAAGTTCTATCTCTATGTTTTGTTTGCTGTTGATTTACCCTAACCAGAGACTGGCGAGAATCACTTTCATGGAAAGGGCTTGCCAAGCTTCCAAAAAACTACGAGTTGCCTGAAATCTCCGCAAACACGTTTTCACCCAATCTTGATGATACTTTCAGGGAATGAACAGTACACCAATCTCACTTGGCTCGCCAAATTTCGTTCTTCTAGGTTAAACCGTTCGTTTGCAGTAACCGTTTTCATTTTGAGGTTTCACTCTTTTTTCTCCTATAGGGATACATGTATTTGGAACTCTAAATCAAACACAGTTTGTGCTAGCTCATTGAAACTTGACACAATAAAGCAGTTTCAAGTTCTGTCTTTATGGTTTGTTTGCTGTTGATGTCGCCCTAAGCATAGACTGGCGAGAATCACTTTCATGAAAAGGGCTTGGCAAGCTTCCAAAAAACTACGAGTTGCCTTAAGTCTCAGCAAACACGTTTTCACCCAATCTTGATGATACTTTCAGGTAATGATCAGTACACCAATCCCACTTGGCTCGCCAAATTTCCTTCTTCTAGTTTAAAACCGTTCCTTTGCAGTAACCATTTTCATTTTGAGGTTTCACTCTGTTTTCTCCTATAGGGATACATGTATTTGGAACTCTAAATCAAACATGGTTTGTGCTATCTCTTTGAAACATGACACAATAAAGCAGTTTCAGGTTCTATCTTTATGGTTTGTTTGCTGTTGATGTAGCCCTAAGCAGAGACTGGCGAGAATCACTTTCATGGAAAGGGCTTGCCAAGCTTCCAAAAAACTACGAGTTGCCTGAAATCTCAGCAAACACTTTTTCACCAAATCTTGATGATACTTTCAGGTTATGATCAGGGACACCAATCCCACTTGACTCGCCAAATTTCTTTCTTCTAGGTTAAACCATTCGTTTGCAGTAACCGTTTTCATTTTGAGGTTTCACTATGTTTTCTCCTATAGGGATACATGCATTTGGAACTCTAAATCAAACACGGTTTATGCTAGCTCTTTGAAACTTGACACAATAAAGCAGTTTCAAGTGCTATCTCTATGGTTTTTTTGCTGTTGATGTAGCCCTAAGCAGAGACTGGCGAGAATCACTTTCATGGAAAGGGCTTGCCAAGCTTCCAAAAAACTACGAGTTGCCTGAAATCTCCGCAAACACGTTTTCACCCAATCTTGATGATACTTTCAGGGAATGAACAGTACACCAATCCCACTTGGCTCGCCAAATTTCGTTCTTCTAGGTTAAACCGTTCGTTTGCAGTAACCGTTTTCATTTTGAGGTTCCACTCTGTTTTCTCCTCTAGGGATACATGTATTTGGAACTCTAAATCAAACACGGTTTGTGCTAGCTCTTTGAAACTTGACACAATAAAGCAGTTTCAAGTTCTATCTCTAAGGTTTGTTGCTGTTGATGTAGCCATAAGCAGATACTGGCGAGAATCACTTTCATGGAAAGGGCTTGCCAAGCTTCCAAAAAACTACGAGTTGCCTGAATTCTCAGCAAACACTTTTTCACCCAATCTTGATGATACTTTCAGGTAATGATCAGTACACCAATCCCACTTGGCTCGCCAAATTTCGTTTTTCTAGGTTAAAAACGTTCGTTTGCAGTAACCGGTTTCATTTTGAGGTTTCACTCTGTTTTCTCCTATAGGGATACATGTATTTGGAACTGTAAATCAAACACGGTTTGTGCTAGCTCATTGAAACTTGACTCAATAAAGCAGTTTCAAGTTCTCTCTTTATGGTTTGTTTGCTGTTGATGTAGCCCTAAGCAGAGATTGGCGAGAATCACTTTCATGGAAAGGGCTTGCCAAGCTTCCAAAAACTACGAGTTGCCTGAAATCTCAGCAAACACGTTTTTCACCTAATCTTGATGATAAATTCAGGTAATGATCAGTACACCAATCCCACTTGGCTCGCCAAATTTCCTTCTTCTAGGTTAAAACCGTTCGTTTGAAGTAACCATTTTCATTTTGAGGTTTCACTCTGTTTTCTCCTATAGGGATACATGTATTTGGAACTCTAAATCAAACACGGTTTGTGCTAGCTCTTAGAAACTTGACACAATAAAGCAGATTCAAGTTCTATCTCTATGGTTTGTTTGCTGTTGATGTGGCCCTAAGAAGAGACTGGCGAGAATCACTTTCATGGAAAGGGCTTGGCAAGCTTCCAAAAAACTACGAGTTGCCTGAAATCTCAGCAAACACTTTTTCACCCAATCTTGATGATACTTTCACAGAATGATCAGTACACCAATCCCACTTGGCTCGCCAAATTTCGTTCTTCTATGTTAAAACCGTTCGTTTGCAGTAAACGTTTTCATTTTGAGGTTTCCCTCTGTTTTCTTCTATAGGGATACATGTATGTTGAACTCTAAATCAAACACGGTTTGTGCTACCTCTTTGAAACTTGACACTATAAAGCAGTTTCAAGTTCTATCTCTATGGTTTGTTTGCTGTTGATTTACCCTAACCAGAGACTGGCGAGAATCACTTTCATGGAAAGGGCTTGCCAAGCTTCCAAAAAACTACGCTGAAATCTCAGCAAACACTTTTTCACCCAATCTTGATGATACTTTCAGGTAATGATCAGTACACCAATCCCACTTGGCTCGCCAAATTTCCTTCTTCTAGGTTAAACCGTTCCTTTGCAGTAACCGTTTTCATTTTGAGGTTTCACTTTGTTTTCTCCTATAGGGATACATGTATTTGGAACTCTAAATCAAACATGGTTTGTGCTAGCTCTTTGAAACATGGCACAATAAAGCAGTTTTAAGTTCTATCTTTATGGTTTGTTTGCTGTTGATGTAGCCCTAAGCAGAGACTGGCGAGAATCACTTTCATGGAAAGGGCTTGCCAAGCTTCCAAAAAACTACGAGTTGCCTGAAATCTCAGCGAACACTTTTTCACCCAATCTTGATGATACTTTCAGGTACTGATCAGTACACCAATCCCACTTGGCTCGCCAAATTTCGTTCTTCTAGGTTAAACCGTTCGTTTGCAGTAACCGGTTTCATTTTGAGGTTTCACTCTTTTTGCTCCTATAGGGATACATGTATTTGGAACTCTAAATCAAACACGGTTTGTGCTAGCTCATTGAAACTTGACACAATAAAGCAGTTTCAAGTTCTGTCTTTATGGTTTGTTTGCTGTTGATGTAGCCCTAAGCATAGACTGGCGAGAATCACTTTCATGAAAAGGGCTTGGCAAGCTTCCAAAAAACTACGAGTTGCCTTAAGTCTCGGCAAACACGTTTTCACCCAATCTTGATGATACTTTCAGGTAATGATCAGTACACCATTCCCACTTGGCTCGCCAAATTTCCTTCTTCTAGGTTAAACCGTTTGTTTGCAGTAACCGTTTTCATTTTGAGGTTTCACTGTGTTTTCTCCTATAGGGATACATGTATTTGGAACTCTAAATCAAACACGGTTTGTGCTAGCTCTTTGAAACGTGACACAATAAAGCAGTTTCAAGTTCTATCTCTATGGTTTGTTTGCTGTTGATGTAGCCCTAAGCAGAGACTGGCAAGAATCACTTTCATGAAAAGGGCTTGGCAAGCTT
This sequence comes from Ictidomys tridecemlineatus, assembly GCF_052094955.1. Classification (NCBI taxonomy): domain Eukaryota; kingdom Metazoa; phylum Chordata; class Mammalia; order Rodentia; family Sciuridae; genus Ictidomys; species Ictidomys tridecemlineatus. The sequence continues at coordinate 45,449 of NW_027521556.1, forward strand.
CCAAAAAACTACGAGTTGCCTTAAGTCTCAGCAAACACGTTTTCACCCAATCTTGATGATACTTTCAGGTAATGAGCAGTACACCAATCCCACTTGGCTCGCCAAATTTCCTTCTTCTAGGTTAAACCGTTCGTTTGCAGTAATTGTTTTCATTTTGAGGTTTCCCTCTGTTTTCTCCTATAGGGATACATGTATTTGGAACTCTAAATCAAACATGGTTTGTGCTAGCTCTTTGAAACTTGACACAATAAAGCAGTTTCAAGTTCTATCTCTACGGTTTGTTTGCTGTTGATTTACCCTAAGCAGAGACTGGCGAGAATCACTTTCATGGAAAGGGCTTGCCATGCTTCCAAAAACTACGTGTTGCCTGAAATCTCAGCAAACACGTTTTCATCTAATCTTGATGATACTTTCAGGTAATGATCAGTACACCAATCCCACTTGGCTCGCCAAATTGCCTTCTTCTAGGTTAAACCGTTCGTTTGCAGTTACCGTTTTCATTTTGAGGTTTCACTCTGTTTTCTCCTATAGGCATACATGTATTTGGAACTCTAAATCAAACACGGTTTGTGCTAGCTCTTTGAAACTTGACACAATAAAGCAGATTCAAGTTCTATCTCTATGGTTTGTTTGCTGTTGATGTGGCCCTAAGAACAGACTGGCGAGAATCACTTTCATGGAAAGGGCTTGGAAAGCTTCCAAAAAACTACGAGTTGCCTGAAATTTCAGCACACCCTTTTTCACCCAATCTTGATGAAACTTTTAGGTAATGATCAGTACACCAATCCCACTTGGCTCGCCAAATTTCCTTCTTCTAGGTTAAACCGTTCGTTTGCAGTAAACGTTTTCATTTTGAGGTTTCACTCTGTTTTCGTCTATAGGGATACATGTATGTTGAACTCTAAATCAAACACGGTTTCTGCTACCTCTTTGAAACTTGACACAATAAAGCAGTTTCAAGTTCTATCTCTATGGTTTGTTTGCTGTTGATTTACCCTAACCAGAGACTGGCGAGAATCACTTTCATAAAAAGGGCTTGCCAAGCTTCCAAAAAATAACGAGTTGCCTGAAATCTCAGCAAACACGTTTTCACCCAATCTTGATGATACTTTCAGGGAATGAAGAGTACAACAATCCCACTTGGCTCGCCAAATTTCGTTCTTCTAGGTTAAACCATTCGTTTGCAGTAACCGTTTTCATTTTGAGGTTTCACTCTGTTTTCTCCTATAGGGATATATGTATTTGGAACTCTAAATCAAACACGGTTTGTGCTAGCTCTTTGAAACTTAACACAATAAAGCAGTTTCAAGTTCTATCTTTATGGTTTGTTTGCTGTTGATGTAGCCCTAAGCAGAGACTGGCGAGAATCTCTTTCATGGAAAGGGCTTGCCAAGAATCCAAAAAACTACGAGTTGCCTGAAATCTCAGCAAACACGTTTTCACCCAATCTTGATGATACTTTCAGGTACTGATCAGTACACCAATCCCACTTGGCTCGCCAAATTTCGTTCTTCTAGGTTAAACCGTTCGTTTGCAGTAACCGGTTTCATTTTGAGGTTTCACTCTTTTTTCTCCTATAGGGATACATGTATTTGGAACTCTAAATCAAACACGGTTTGTGCTAGCTCATTGAAACTTGACACAATAAAGCAGTTTCAAGTTCTGTCTTTATGGTTTGTTTGCTGTTGTTGTAGCCCTAAGCAGAGACTGGCGAGAATCACTTTCATGAAAAGGGCTTGGCAAGCTTCCAAAAAACTACGAGTTGCCATAAGTCTCGGCAAACACGTTTTCACCCAATCTTGATGATACTTTCAGGTAATGATCAGTACACCATTCCCACTTGGCTCGCCAAATTTCCTTCTTCTAGGTTAAACCGTTCCTTTGCAGTAACCGTTTTCATTTTGAGGTTTCACTCTGTTTTCTCCTATAGGGATACATGTATTTGGAACTCTAAATCAAACACGGTTTGTGCTAGCTCTTTGAAACTTGACACAATAAAGCAGTTTCAAGTTCTTTCTCTATCGTTTGTTTGCTGTTGATGTAGCCCTAAGCAGAGACTGGCGAGAATCACTTTCATGGAAAGGGCTTGCCAAGCTCCAAAAAACTACGAGTACCCTGAAATCTCAGCAAACACGTTTTCACCTAATCTTGATGATACATTCAAGTATGATCAATATACCAATCCCACTTGGCTCGCCAAATTTCCTTCTTCTAGGTTAAACCGTTCGTTTGCACTAACCGTTTTCATTTTGAGGTTTCACTGTTTTCTCCTATAGGGATACATGTATTTGGAACACTAAATCAAACACGGTTTGTGCTAGCTCTTTGAAACTTGACACAATAAAGCAGTTTCAAGTTCTATCTTTATGGTTTGTTTGCTGTTGATGTAGCCCTAAGCAGAGACTGGCGAGAATCACTTTCATGGAAAGGGCTTGCCAAGCTTCCAAAAACTACGAGTTTCCTGAAATCTCAGCAAACACGGGTTTTCACCCAATCTTGATGATACTT
>NW_027521556.1:48156-72254 GCF_052094955.1 Ictidomys tridecemlineatus
AAGTTTCATCAAGATTGGGTGAAAAAGTGTGTGCTGAAATTTCAGGCAACTCGTAGGTTTTTGGAAGCTTGGCAGGCCCTTTCCATGAAAGTGATTCTCGCCAGTCTCTGCTTAGGGCTACATCAACAGCAAACAAACCATAGAGATAGAACTTGAAACTGCTTTATTGTGTCAAGTTTCAAAGAGCTAGCACAAACCGTGTTTGATTTAGAGTTCCAAATACAGGTATCCCTATAGGAGAAAACAGAGTGAAACCTCAAAATGAAACCGGTTACTGCCAACGAACGGTTTCACCTAGAAGAACGAAATTTGGCGAGCCAAGTGGGATTGGTGTACTGACCATTACCTGAAAGTTTCATCAAGATTGGGTGAAAAAGTGTGTGCTGAGATTTCAGGCAACTCGTAGTTTTTTGGAAGCTTGGCAGGTTCTTTCCATGAAAGTGATTCTCGCCAGTCTCTGCTTAGGGCTACATCAACAGCAAACAAACCATAGAGATAGAACTTGAAACTGCTTTATTGTGTCAAGTTTCAAAGAGCTAGCACAAACCGTGTTTGATTTAGAGTTCCAAATACATGTATCTCTAGAGGAGAAAACAGAGTGAAACCTCAAAATGAAACCGGTTACTGCCAACGAACGGTTTCACCTAGAAGAACGAAATTTGGCAAGCCAAGTGGGATTGGTGTACAGATCATTACCTGAAAGTTTCATCAAGATTGAGTGAAAAAGTGTGTGCTGAGATTTCAGGCAACTCGTAGTTTTTTGGAAGCTTGGCCGGCTCTTTCCATGAAAATGATTCTCGCCTGTCTCTGCTAAGGGCTACATCAACAGCAAACAAACCAAAGAGATAGAACTTGGAACTGCTTTATTGTGTCAAGTTTCAAAGAGCTAGCACAAACCGTGTTTGATTTAGAGTTCCAAATACATGTATCCCTATAGGAGAAAACAGAGTGAAACCTCAAAATGAAACCGGTTACTGCCAACGAACGGTTTCACCTAGAAGAACGAAATTTGGCGAGCCAAGTGGGATTGGTGTACTGATCATTACCTGAAAGTTTCATCAAGATTGAGTGAAAAAGTGTGTGCTGAGATTTCAGGCAACTCGTAGTTTTTTGGAAGCTTGGCCGGCTCTTTCCATGAAAATTATTCTCGCCTGTCTCTGCTAAGGGCTACATCAACAGCAAACAAACCAAAGAGATAGAACTTGAAACTGCTTTATTGTGTCAAGTTTCAAAGAGCTAGCACAAACCGTGTTTGATTTAGAGTTCCAAATACATGTATCCCTATAGGAGAAAACAGAGTGAAACCTCAAAATGAAACCGGTTACTGCCAAAGAACGGTTTCACCTAGAAGAACGAGATTTTGCGAGCCAAGTGGGATTGGTGTACTGATCATTCCCTGAAAGTTTCATCAAGATTGGGTGAAAAAGTGTGTGCTGAGATTTCAGGCAACTCGTAGTTGTTTGGAAGCTTGGCAGGCCCTTTCCATGAAAGTGATTCTCGCCAGTCTCTGCTTAGGGCTACATCAACAGCAAACAAACCATAGAGATAGAACTTGAAACTGCTTTATGGTGTCAAGTTTCAAAGAGCTAGCACAAACCGTGTTTGATTTAGAGTTCCAAATACATGTATCCCTATAGGAGAAAACAGAGTGAAACCTCAAAATGAAACCGGTTACTGCCAACGAACGGTTTCACCTAGAAGAACGAAATTTGGCGAGCCAAGTGGGATTGGTGTACTGATCATTACCTGAAAGTTTCATCAAGATTGGGTGAAAAAGTGTGTGCTGAGATTTCCGGCAACTCATAGTTTTTTGGAAGCTTGGCAGGCCCTTTCCATGAAAGTGATTCTCGCCAGTCTCTGCTAAGGGCTACATCAACAGCAAACAAACCATAGAGATAGAACTTAAAACTGCTTTATAGTGTCAAGTTTCAAAGAGCTAGCACAAACCGTGTTTGATTTAGAGTTCCAAATACATGTATCCCTATAGGAGAAAACAGAGTGAAACCTCAAAATGAAACCGGTTACTGCCAACGAAGGGTTTCACCTAGAAGAACGAAATTTGGCGAGCCAAGTAGGATTGGTGTACTGATCATTACCTGAAAGTTTCATCAAGATTGGGTGAAAAAGTGTGTTCTGAGATTTCAGTCAACTCGTAGTTTTTTGGAAGCTTGGCAGGCCCTTTCCATGAAAGTGATTGTCGCCAGTCTGTGCTTAGGGCTACATCAACATCAAACAAACCATAGAGATAGAACTTGAAACTGCTTTATGGTGTCAAGTTTCAAGACCTAGCACAAACCGTGTTTGATTTAGAGTTCCAAATACATGTATCCCTATAGGAGAAAACAGAGTGAAACCTCAAAATGAAACCGGTTACTGCCAACAAACGGTTTCACCTAGAAGAACGAAATTTGGCGAGCCAAGTGGGATTGGTGTACTGACCATTCCCTGAAAGTTTCATCAAGATTGGGTGAAAAAGTGTGTGCTGACATTTCAGGCAACTCGTAGTTTTTTGGAAGCTTGGCAGGCCCTTTCCATGAAAGTGATTCTCCCCAGTCTCTGCTTAGGGCTACATCAACAGCAAACAAACCATAGAGATAGAACTTGAAACTGCTTTATTGTGTCAAGTTTCAAAGAGCTAGCACAAACCGTGTTTGATTTAGAGTTCCAAATACATGTATCCCTATAGGAGAAAACAGAGTGAAACCTCAAAATGAAACCGGTTACTGCCAACGAACGGTTTCACCTAGAAGAACGAAATTTGGCGAGCCAAGTGGGATTGGTGTACTGATCATTACCTGAAAGTTTCATCAAGATTGGGTGAAAAAGTGTGTGCTGAAATTTCAGGCAACTCGTAGTTTTTTGGAAGCTTGGCAGGCCCTTTCCATGAAAGTGATTCTCGCCAGTCTCTGCTTAGGGCTACATCAACAGCAAACAAACCATAGAGATAGAACTTGAAACTGCTTTATTGTGTCAAGTTTCAAAGAGCTAGCACAAACCGTGTTTGATTTAGAGTTCCAAATACAGGTATCCCTATAGGAGAAAACAGAGTGAAACCTCAAAATGAAACCGGTTACTGCCAACGAACGGTTTCACCTAGAAGAACGAAATTTGGCGAGCCAAGTGGGATTGGTGTACTGACCATTACCTGAAAGTTTCATCAAGATTGGGTGAAAAAGTGTGTGCTGAGATTTCAGGCAACTCGTAGTTTTTTGGAAGCTTGGCAGGCCCTTTCCATGAAAGTGATTCTCGCCAGTCTCTGCTTAGGGCTACATCAACATCAAACAAACCATAGAGATAGAACTTGAAACTGCTTTATTGTGTCAAGTTTCAAAGAGCTAGCACAAACCGTGTTTGATTTAGAGTTCCAAATACATGTATCCCTATAGGAGAAAACAGAGTGAAACCTCAAAATGAAACCGGTTACTGCCAACGAACGGTTTCACCTAGAAGAACGAAATTTGGCGAGCCAAGTGGGATTGGTGTACTGACCATTACCTGAAAGTTTCATCAAGATTGGGTGAAAAAGTGTGTGCTGAGATTTCAGGCAACTCGTAGTTTTTTGGAAGCTTGGCAGGCCCTTTCCATGAAAGTGATTCTCGCCAGTCTCTGCTTAGGGCTACATCAACAGCAAACAAACCATAGAGATAGAACTTGAAACTGCTTTATTGTGTCAAGTTTCAAAGAGCTAGCACAAACCGTGTTTGATTTAGAGTTCCAAATACATGTATCCCTATAGGAGAAAACAGAGTGAAACCTCAAAATGAAACCGGTTACTGCCAAAGAACGGTTTCACCTAGAAGAACGAGATTTGGCGAGCCAAGTGGGATTGGTGTACTGATCATTCCCTGAAAGTTTCATCAAGATTGGGTGAAAAAGTGTGTGCTGAGATTTCAGGCAACTCGTAGTTGTTTGGAAGCTTGGCAGGCCCTTTCCATGAAAGTGATTCTCGCCAGTCTCTGCTTAGGGCTACATCAACAGCAAACAAACCATAGAGATAGAACTTGAAACTGCTTTATGGTGTCAAGTTTCAAAGAGCTAGCACAAACCGTGTTTGATTTAGAGTTCCAAATACATGTATCCCTATAGGAGAAAACAGAGTGAAACCTCAAAATGAAACCGGTTACTGCCAACGAACGGTTTCACCTAGAAGAACGAAATTTGGCGAGCCAAGTGGGATTGGTGTACTGACCATTACCTGAAAGTTTCATCAAGATTAAGTAAAAAAGTGTGTGCTGAGATTTCAGGCAACTCGTAGTTGTTTGGAAGCTTGGCAGGCCCTTTCCATGAAACTGATTCTCGCCAGTCTCTGCTTAGGGCTACATCAACAGCAAACAAACCATAGAGATAGAAATTGAAACTGCTTTATTGTGTCAAGCTTCAAAGAGCTAGCACAAACCGTGTTTGATTTAGAGTTCCAAATACATGTATCCCTATAGGAGAAAACAGAGTGAAACCTCAAAATGAAACCGGTTACTGCCAACGAACGGTTTCTCCTAGAAGAACGAGATTTGGCGAGCCAAGTGGGATTGGTGTACTGACCATTCCCTGAAAGTTTCATCAAGATTGGGTGAAAAAGTGTGTGCTGAGATTTCAGGCAACTCGTAGTTGTTTGGAAAATTGGCAGGCCCTTTCCATGAAAGTGATTCTCCCCAGTCTCTGCTTAGGGCTACATGAACAGCAAACAAACCATACAGATAGAACTTGAAACTGCTTTATTGTGTCAAGTTTCAAAGAGCTAGCACAAACCGTGTTTGATTTAGAGTTCCAAATACATGTATCCCTATAGGAGAAAACAGAGTGAAACCTCAAAATGAAACCGGTTACTGCCAACGAACGGTTTCACCTAGAAGAACGAAATTTGGCGAGCCAAGTGGGTTTGGTGTACTGATTATTACCTGAAAGTTTCATCAAGATTGGGTGAAAAAGTGTGTGCTGAGATTTCAGGCAACTCGTAGTTGTTTTGAAGCTTGGCAGGCCCTTTTCATGAAAGGGATTCTCGCCATTCTCTGCTTAGGGCTACATCAACAGCAAACAAACCGTACAGATAGAACTTGAAACTGCTTTATTGTGTCAAGTTTCAAAGAGCTAGCACAAACCGTGTTTGATTTAGAGTTCCAAATACATGTATCCCTATAGGAGAAAACAGAGTGAAACCTCAAAATGAAACCGGTTACTGCCAACGAACGGTTTCACCTAGAAGAACGAAATTTGGCGAGCCAAGTGGGATTGGTGTACTGATCATTACCTGAAAGTTTCATCAAGATTGGGTGAAAAAGTGTGTGCTGAGATTTCAGGCAACTCGTAGTTTTTTGGAAGCTTGGCAGGCCCTTTCCATGAAACTGATTCTCGCCAGTCTCTGCTTAGGGCTACATCAACAGCAAACAAACCATAGAGATAGAAATTGAAACTGCTTTATTGTGTCAAGCTTCAAAGAGCTAGCACAAACCGTGTTTGATTTAGAGTTCCAAATACATGTATCCCTATAGGAGAAAACAGAGTGAAACCTCAAAATGAAACCGGTTACTGCCAACGAACGGTTTCACCTAGAAGAACGAGATTTGGCGAGCCAAGTGGGATTGGTGTACTGACCATTCCCTGAAAGTTTCATCAAGATTGGGTGAAAAAGTGTGTGCTGAGATTTCAGGCAACTCGTAGTTGTTTGGAAGATTGGCAGGCCCTTTCCATGAAAGTGATTCTCCCCAGTCTCTGCTTAGGGCTACATGAACAGCAAACAAACCATACAGATAGAACTTGAAACTGCTTTATTGTGTCAAGTTTCAAAGAGCTAGCACAAACCGTGTTTGATTTAGAGTTCCAAATACATGTATCCCTATAGGAGAAAACAGAGTGAAACCTCAAAATGGAACCGGTTACTGCCAACGAACGGTTTCACCTAGAAGAACGAAATTTGGCGAGCCAAGTGGGTTTGGTGTACTGATTATTACCTGAAAGTTTCATCAAGATTGGGTGAAAAAGTGTGTGCTGAGATTTCAGGCAACTCGTAGTTGTTTTGAAGCTTGGCAGGCCCTTTTCATGAAAGGGATTCTCGCCATTCTCTGCTTAGGGCTACATCAACAGCAAACAAACCGTACAGATAGAACTTGAAACTGCTTTATTGTGTCAAGTTTCAAAGAGCTAGCACAAACCGTGTTTGATTTAGAGTTCCAAATACATGTATCCCTATAGGAGAAAACAGAGTGAAACCTCAAAATGAAACCGGTTACTGCCAACGAACGGTTTCACCTAGAAGAACGAAATTTGGCGAGCCAAGTGGGATTGGTGTACTGATCATTACCTGAAAGTTTCATCAAGATTGGGTGAAAAAGTGTGTGCTGAGATTTCAGGCTACTCGTAGTTTTTTGGAAGCTTGGCAGGCCCTTTCCATGAAAGTGATTCTCGCCAGTCTCTGCTAAGGGCTACATCAACAGCAAACAAACCATAGAGATAGAACTTAAAACTGCTTTATAGTGTCAAGTTTCAAAGAGCTAGCACAAACCGTGTTTGATTTAGAGTTCCAAATACATGTATCCCTATAGGAGAAAACAGAGTGAAACCTCAAAATGAAACCGGTTACTGCCAACGAACGGTTTCACCTAGAAGAACGAAATTTGGCGAGCCAAGTAGGATTGGTGTACTGATCATTACCTGAAAGTTTCATCAAGATTGGGTGAAAAAGTGTGTGCTGAGATTTCAGTCAACTCGTAGTTTTTTGGAAGCTTGGCAGGCCCTTTCCATGAAAGTGATTGTCGCCAGTCTGTGCTTAGGGCTACATCAACATCAAACAAACCATAGAGATAGAACTTGAAACTGCTTTATGGTGTCAAGTTTCAAGAGCTAGCACAAACCGTGTTTGATTTAGAGTTCCAAATACATGTATCCCTATAGGAGAAAACAGAGTGAAACCTCAAAATGAAACCGGTTACTGCCAACAAACGGTTTCACCTAGAAGAACGAAATTTGGCGAGCCAAGTGGGATTGGTGTACTGATCATTACCTGAAAGTTTCATCAAGATTGGGTGAAAAAGTGTGTGCTGAGATTTCAGGCTACTCGTAGTTTTTTGGAAGCTTGGCAGGCCCTTTCCATGAAAGTGATTCTCGCCAGTCTCTGCTAAGGGCTACATCAACAGCAAACAAACCATAGAGATAGAACTTAAAACTGCTTTATAGTGTCAAGTTTCAAAGAGCTAGCACAAACCGTGTTTGATTTAGAGTTCCAAATACATGTATCCCTATAGGAGAAAACAGAGTGAAACCTCAAAATGAAACCGGTTACTGCCAACGAACGGTTTCACCTAGAAGAACGAAATTTGGCGAGCCAAGTAGGATTGGTGTACTGATCATTACCTGAAAGTTTCATCAAGATTGGGTGAAAAAGTGTGTGCTGAGATTTCAGTCAACTCGTAGTTTTTTGGAAGCTTGGCAGGCCCTTTCCATGAAAGTGATTGTCGCCAGTCTGTGCTTAGGGCTACATCAACATCAAACAAACCATAGAGATAGAACTTGAAACTGCTTTATGGTGTCAAGTTTCAAGAGCTAGCACAAACCGTGTTTGATTTAGAGTTCCAAATACATGTATCCCTATAGGAGAAAACAGAGTGAAACCTCAAAATGAAACCGGTTACTGCCAACAAACGGTTTCACCTAGAAGAACGAAATTTGGCGAGCCAAGTGGGATTGGTGTACTGACCATTACCTGAAAGTTTCATCAAGATTGGGTGGAAAAGTGTGTGCTGAGATTTCAGGCAACTCGTAGTTTTTTGGTAAGCTTGGCAGGCCCTTTCCATGAAAGTGATTCTCGCCAGTCTCTGCTTAGGGCTACATCAACAGCATACAAACCATAGAGATAGAACTTGAAACTGCTTTATTGTGTCAAGTTTCAAAGAGCTAGCACAAACCGTGTTTGATTTAGAGTTCCAAATACATGTATCCCTATAGGAGAAAACAGAATGAAACCTCAAAATGAAACCGGTTACTGCCAACGAACGGTTTCACCTAGAAGAACGAAATTTGGCGAGCCAAGTGGGATTGGTGTACTGACCATTACCTGAAAGTTTCATCAAGATTGGGTGAAAAAGTGTGTGCTGAGATTTCAGGCAACTCGTAGTTTTTTGGAAGCTTGGCAGGCCCTTTCCATGAAAGTGATTCTCGCCAGTCTCTGCTTAGGGCTACATCAACAGCAAACAAACCATAGAGATAGAACTTGAAACTGCTTTATTGTGTCAAGTTTCAAAGAGCTAGCACAAACCGTGTTTGATTTAGAGTTCCAAATACATGTATCCCTATAGGAGAAAACAGAGTGAAACCTCAAAATGAAACCGGTTACTGCCAACGAACGGTTTCACCTAGAAGAACGAAATTTGGCGAGCCAAGTGGGATTGGTGTACTGACCATTACCTGAAAGTTTCATCAAGATTGGGTGAAAAAGTGTGTGCTGAGATTTCAGGCAACTCGTAGTTTTTTGGAAGCTTGGCAGGCCCTTTCCATGAAAGTGATTCTCGCCAGTCTCTGCTTAGGGCTACATCAACAGCAAACAAACCATAGAGATAGAACTTGAAACTGCTTTATTGTGTCAAGTTTCAAAGAGCTAGCACAAACCGTGTTTGATTTAGAGTTCCAAATACATGTATCCCTATAGGAGAAAACAGAGTGAAACCTCAAAATGAAACCGGTTACTGCCAACGAACGGTTTCACCTAGAAGAACGAGTTTTGGCGAGCCAAGTGGGATTGGTGTACTGACCATTCCCTGAAAGTTTCATCAAGATTGGGTGAAAAAGTGTGTGCTGACATTTCAGGAAACTCGTAGTTTTTTGGAAGATTGGCAGGCCCTTTCCATGAAAGTGATTCTCCCCAGTCTCTGCTTAGGGCTACATCAACAGCAAACAAACCATAGAGATAGAACTTGAAACTGCTTTATTGTGTCAAGTTTCAAAGAGCTAGCACAAACCGTGTTTGATTTAGAGTTCCAAATACATGTATCCCTATAGGAGAAAACAGAGTGAAACCTCAAAATGAAACCGGTTACTGCCAACGAACGGTTTCACCTAGAAGAACGAAATTTGGCGAGCCAAGTGGGTTTGGTGTACTGATTATTACCTGAAAGTTTCATCAAGATTGGGTGAAAAAGTGTGTGCTGAGATTTCAGGCAACTCGTAGTTGTTTTGAAGCTTGGCAGGCCCTTTCAATGAAAGGGATTCTCGCCAGTCTCTGCTTAGGGCTACATCAACAGCAAACAAACCGTACAGATAGAACTTGAAACTGCTTTATTGTGTCAAGTTTCAAAGAGCTAGCACAAACCGTGTTTGATTTAGAGTTCCAAATACATGTATCCCTATAGGAGAAAACAGAGTGAAACCTCAAAATGAAAGCGGTTACTGCCAACGAACGGTTTCACCTAGAAGAACGAAATTTGGCGAGCCTAGTGGGTTTGGTGTACTGATTATTACCTGAAAGTTTCATCAAGATTGGGTGAAAAAGTGTGTGCTGAGATTTCAGGCAACTCGTAGTTGTTTGGAAGCTTGGCAGGCCCTTTCCATGAAAGGGATTCTCGCCAGTCTCTGCTTAGGGCTACATCAACAGCAAACAAACCGTACAGATAGAACTTGAAACTGCTTTATTGTGTCAAGTTTCAAAGAGCTAGCACAAACCGTGTTTGATTTAGAGTTCCAAGTACATCCCTATAGGAGAAAACAGAGTGAAACCTCAAAATGAAACCGGTTACTGCCAACGAATGGTTTCACCTAGAAGAACGAGATTTGGCAAGCCAAGTGGGCTTGGTGTACTGATCATTACCTGAAAGTTTCATCAAGATTGGGTGAAAAAGTGTGTGCTGAGATTTCAGGCAACTCGTAGTTGTTTGGAAGCTTGGCAGGCCCTTTCCATGAAAGGGATTCTCGCCAGTCTCTGCTTAGGGCTACATCAACAGCAAACAAACCATAGAGATAGAAATTGAAACTGCTTTATTGTGTCAAGCTTCAAAGAGCTAGCACAAACCGTGTTTGATTTAGAGTTCCAAATACATGTATCCCTATAGGAGAAAACAGAGTGAAACCTCAAAATGAAACCGGTTACTGCCAACGAACGGTTTCACCTAGAAGAACGAGATTTGGCGAGCCAAGTGGGATTGGTGTACTGACCATTCCCTGAAAGTTTCATCAAGATTGGGTGAAAAAGTGTGTGCTGAGATTTCAGGCAACTCGTAGTTGTTTGGAAGATTGGCAGGCCCTTTCCATGAAAGTGATTCTCCCCAGTCTCTGCTTAGGGCTACATGAACAGCAAACAAACCATACAGATAGAACTTGAAACTGCTTTATTGTGTCAAGTTTCAAAGAGCTAGCACAAACCGTGTTTGATTTAGAGTTCCAAATACATGTATCCCTATAGGAGAAAACAGAGTGAAACCTCAAAATGAAACCGGTTACTGCCAACGAACGGTTTCACCTAGAAGAACGAAATTTGGCGAGCCAAGTGGGTTTGGTGTACTGATTATTACCTGAAAGTTTCATCAAGATTGGGTGAAAAAGTGTGTGCTGAGATTTCAGGCAACTCGTAGTTGTTTTGAAGCTTGGCAGGCCCTTTTCATGAAAGGGATTCTCGCCATTCTCTGCTTAGGGCTACATCAACAGCAAACAAACCGTACAGATAGAACTTGAAACTGCTTTATTGTGTCAAGTTTCAAAGAGCTAGCACAAACCGTGTTTGATTTAGAGTTCCAAATACATGTATCCCTATAGGAGAAAACAGAGTGAAACCTCAAAATGAAACCGGTTACTGCCAACGAATGGTTTCACCTAGAAGAACGAGATTTGGCAAGCCAAGTGGTATTGGTGTACTGATCATTACCTGAAAGTTTCATCAAGATTGGGTGAAAAAGTGTGTGCTGAGATTTCAGGCAACTCGTAGTTGTTTGGAAGCTTGGCAGGCCCTTTCCATGAAAGTGATTCTCGCCAGTCTCTGCTTAGGGCTACATCAACAGCAAACAAACCATAGAGATAGAACTTGAAACTGCTTTATTGTGTCAAGTTTCAAAGAGCTAGCACAAACCGTGTTTGATTTAGAGTTCCAAATACATGTATCCCTATTGGAGAAAACAGAGTGAAACCTCAAAATGAAACCGGTTACTGCCAACGAACGGTTTCAACTAGAAGAACGAGATTTGGCAAGCCAAGTGGGATTGGTGTACTGATCATTACCTGAAAGTTTCATCAAGATTGGGTGAAAAAGTGTGTGCTGAGATTTCAGGCAACTCGTAGTTTTTTGGAAGCTTGGCAGGCCCTTTCCATGAAAGTGATTCTTGCCAGTCTCTTCTTAGGGCTACATAAACAGCAAACAAACCATAGAGATAGAACTTGAAACTGCTTTATTGTGTCAAGTTTCAAAGAGCTAGCACAAACCGTGTTTGATTTAGAGTTCCAAATACATGTATCCCTATAGGAGAAAACAGAGTGAAACCTCAAAATGAAACCGGTTACTGCCAACGAACGGTTTCACCTAGAAGAACAAAATTTGGCCAGCCAAGTGGGATTGGTGTACTGATCATTACCTGAAAGTTTCATCAAGATTGGGTGAAAAAGTGTGTGCTGAGATTTCAGGCAACTCGTAGTTTTTTGGAAGCTTGGCAGGCCCTTTCCATGAAAGTGATTCTCGCCAGTCTCTGCTTAGGGCTACATCAACAGCAAACAAACCATAGAGATAGAACTTGAAACTGCTTTATTGTGTCAAGTTTCAAAGAGCTAGGACAAACCGTTTTTGATTTAGAGTTCCAAATACATGTATCCCTATAGGAGAAAACAGAGTGAAACCTCAAAATGAAACCGGTTCCTGCCAACGAACGGTTTCACCTAGAAGAACGAAATTTGGCGAGCCAAGTGGGATTGGTGTACTGACCATTACCTGAAAGTTTCATCAAGATTAAGTAAAAAAGTGTGTGCTGAGATTTCAGGCAACTCGTAGTTGTTTGGAAGCTTGGCAGGCCCTTTCCATGAAACTGATTCTCGCCAGTCTCTGCTTAGGGCTACATCAACAGCAAACAAACCATAGAGATAGAAATTGAAACTGCTTTATTGTGTCAAGCTTCAAAGAGCTAGCACAAACCGTGTTTGATTTAGAGTTCCAAATACATGTATCCCTATAGGAGAAAACAGAGTGAAACCTCAAAATGAAACCGGTTACTGCCAACGAACGGTTTCACCTAGAAGAACGAGATTTGGCGAGCCAAGTGGGATTGGTGTACTGACCATTCCCTGAAAGTTTCATCAAGATTGGGTGAAAAAGTGTGTGCTGAGATTTCAGGCAACTCGTAGTTGTTTGGAAGATTGGCAGGCCCTTTCCATGAAAGTGATTCTCCCCAGTCTCTGCTTAGGGCTACATGAACAGCAAACAAACCATACAGATAGAACTTGAAACTGCTTTATTGTGTCAAGTTTCAAAGAGCTAGCACAAACCGTGTTTGATTTAGAGTTCCAAATACATGTATCCCTATAGGAGAAAACAGAGTGAAACCTCAAAATGGAACCGGTTACTGCCAACGAACGGTTTCACCTAGAAGAACGAAATTTGGCGAGCCAAGTGGGTTTGGTGTACTGATTATTACCTGAAAGTTTCATCAAGATTGGGTGAAAAAGTGTGTGCTGAGATTTCAGGCAACTCGTAGTTGTTTTGAAGCTTGGCAGGCCATTTTCATGAAAGGGATTCTCGCCATTCTCTGCTTAGGGCTACATCAACAGCAAACAAACCGTACAGATAGAACTTGAAACTGCTTTATTGTGTCAAGTTTCAAAGAGCTAGCACAAACCGTGTTTGATTTAGAGTTCCAAATACATGTATCCCTATAGGAGAAAACAGAGTGAAACCTCAAAATGAAACCGGTTACTGCCAACGAATGGTTTCACCTAGAAGAATGAGATTTGGCAAGCCAAGTGGGATTGGTGTACTGATCATTACCTGAAAGTTTCATCAAGATTGGGTGAAAAAGTGTGTGCTGAGATTTCAGGCAACTCGTAGTTGTTTGGAAGCTTGGCAGGCCCTTTCCATGAAAGTGATTCTCGCCAGTCTCTGCTTAGGGCTACATCAACAGCAAACAAACCATAGAGATAGAACTTGAAACTGCTTTATTGTGTCAAGTTTCAAAGAGCTAGCACAAACCGTGTTTGATTTAGAGTTCCAAATACATGTATCCCTATTGGAGAAAACAGAGTGAAACCTCAAAATGAAACCGGTTACTGCCAATGAACGGTTTCACCTAGAAGAACGAGATTTGGCAAGCCAAGTGGGATTGGTGTACTGATCATTACCTGAAAGTTTCATCAAGATTGGGTGAAAAAGTGTGTGCTGAGATTTCAGGCAACTCGTAGTTGTTTGGAAGCTTGTCAGGCCCTTTCCATGAAAGTGATTCTCGCCAGTCTCTGCTTAGGGCTACATCAACAGCAAACAAACCATAGAGATAGAACTTGAAACTGCTTTCTTGTGTCAAGTTTCAAAGAGCTAGGACAAACCGTTTTTGATTTATAGTTCCAAATACATGTATCCCTATAGGAGAAAACAGAGTGAAACCTCAAAATGAAACCGGTTACTGCCAACGAACGGTTTCACCTAGAAGAAGGAAATTTGGCGAGCCAAGTGGGTTTGGTGTACTGATCATTACCTGAAAGTTTCATCAAGATTAAGTAAAAAAGTGTGTGCTGAGATTTCAGGCAACTCGTAGTTGTTTGGAAGCTTGGCAGGCCCTTTCCATGAAACTGATTCTCGCCAGTCTCTGCTTAGGGCTACATCAACAGCAAACAAACCATAGAGATAGAACTTGAAACTGCTTTATTGTGTCAAGCTTCAAAGAGCTAGCACAAACCGTGTTTGATTTAGAGTTCCAACTACATGTATCCCTATAGGAGAAAACAGAGTGAAACCTTAAAATGAAACCGGTTACTGCCAACGAACGGTTTCACCTAGAAGAACGAGATTTGGCGAGCCAAGTGGGATTGGTGTACTGATCATTACCTGAAAGTTTCATCAAGATTGGGTGAAAAAGTGTGTGCTGAGATTTCAGGCAACTCGTAGTTGTTTGGAAGCTTGGCAGGCCCTTTCCATGAAAGGGATTCTCGCCAGTCTCTGCTTAGGGCTACATCAACAGCAAACAAACCGTACAGATAGAACTTGAAACTGCTTTATTGTGTCAAGTTTCAAAGAGCTAGCACAAACCATGTTTGATTTAGAGTTCCAAATACATGTATCCCTATAGGAGAAAACAGAGTGAAACCTCAAAATGAAACCGGTTACTGCCAACGAACGGTTTAACCTAGAAGAAAGAAATTTGGCGAGCCAAGTGGGTTTGGTGTACTGATTATTACCTGAAAGTTTCATCAAGATTGGGTGAAAAAGTGTGTGCTGAGATTTCAGGCAACTCGTAGTTGTTTGGAAGCTTGGCAGGCCCTTTCCATGAAAGGGATTCTCGCCAGTCTCTGCTTAGGGCTACATCAACAGCAAACAAACCGTACAGATAGAACTTGAAACTGCTTTATTGTGTCAAGTTTCAAAGAGCTAGCACAAACCGTGTTTGATTTAGAGTTCCAAATACATGTATCCCTATAGGAGAAAACAGAGTGAAACCTCAAAATGAAACCGGTTACTGCCAACGAACGGTTTCACCTAGAAGAACGAAATTTGGCGAGCCAAGTGGGTTTGGTGTACTGATTATTACCTGAAAGTTTCATCAAGATTGGGTGAAAAAGTGTGTGCTGAGATTTCAGGCAACTCGTAGTTGTTTGGAAGCTTGGCAGGCCCTTTTCATGAAAGGGATTCTCGCCAGTCTCTGCTTAGGGCTACATCAACAGCAAACAAACCGTACAGATAGAACTTGAAACTGCTTTATTGTGTCAAGTTTCAAAGAGCTAGCACAAACCGTGTTTGATTTAGAGTTCCAAATACATGTATCCCTATAGGAGAAAACAGAGTGAAACCTCAAAATGAAACCGGTTACTGCCAACGAATGGTTTCACCTAGAAGAACGAGATTTGGCAAGCCAAGTGGGATTGGTGTACTGATCATTACCTGAAAGTTTCATCAAGATTGGGTGAAAAATTGTGTGCTGAGATTTCAGGCAACTCGTAGTTGTTTGGAAGCTTGGCAGGCCCTTTCCATGAAGGTGATTCTCGCCAGTCTCTGCTTAGGGCTACATCAACAGCAAACAAACCATAGAGATAGAACTTGAAACTGCTTTATTGTGTCAAGTTTCAAAGAGCTAGCACAAACCGTGTTTGATTTAGAGTTCCAAATACATGTATCCCTATTGGAGAAAACAGAGTGAAACCTCAAAATGAAACCGGTTACTGCCAACGAACGGTTTCACCTAGAAGAAGGAGATTTGGCAAGCCAAGTGGGATTGGTGTACTGATCATTACCTGAAAGTTTCATCAAGATTGGGTGAAAAAGTGTGTGCTGAGATTTCAGGCAACTCGTAGTTGTTTGGAAGCTTGGCAGGCCCTTTCCATGAAAGTGATTCTCGCCAGTCTCTGCTTAGGGCTACATCAACAGCAAACAAACCATAGAGATAGAACTTGAAACTGCTTTATTGTGTCAAGTTTCAAAGAGCTAGCACAAACCGTGTTTGATTTAGGGTTCCAAATACATGTATCCCTATAGGAGAAAACAGAGTGAAACCTCAAAATGAAACCGGTTACTGCCAACGAACGGTTTCACCTAGAAGAACGAGATTTGGCGAGCCAAGTGGGATTGGTGTACTGACCATTACCTGAAAGTTTCATCAAGATTGGGTGAAAAAGTGTGTGCTGAGATTTCAGGCAACTCGTAGTTGTTTGGAAGCTTGGCAGGCCCTTTCCATGAAAGTGATTCTCGCCAGTCTCTGCTTAGGGCTACATCAACAGCAAACAAACCATAGAGATAGAACTTGAAACTGCTTTATTGTGTCAAGCTTCAAAGAGCTAGCACAAACCGTGTTTGATTTAGAGTTCCAACTACATGTATCCCTATAGGAGAAAACAGAGTGAAACCTTAAAATGAAACCGGTTACTGCCAACGAACGGTTTCACCTAGAAGAACGAGATTTGGCGAGCCAAGTGGGATTGGTGTACTGATCATTACCTGAAAGTTTCATCAAGATTGGGTGAAAAAGTGTGTGCTGAGATTTCAGGCAACTCGTAGTTGTTTGGAAGCTTGGCAGGCCCTTTCCATGAAAGGGATTCTCGCCAGTCTCTGCTTAGGGCTACATCAACAGCAAACAAACCGTACAGATAGAACTTGAAACTGCTTTATTGTGTCAAGTTTCAAAGAGCTAGCACAAACCATGTTTGATTTAGAGTTCCAAATACATGTATCCCTATAGGAGAAAACAGAGTGAAACCTCAAAATGAAACCGGTTACTGCCAACGAACGGTTTAACCTAGAAGAAAGAAATTTGGCGAGCCAAGTGGGTTTGGTGTACTGATTATTACCTGAAAGTTTCATCAAGATTGGGTGAAAAAGTGTGTGCTGAGATTTCAGGCAACTCGTAGTTGTTTGGAAGCTTGGCAGGCCCTTTCCATGAAAGGGATTCTCGCCAGTCTCTGCTTAGGGCTACATCAACAGCAAACAAACCGTACAGATAGAACTTGAAACTGCTTTATTGTGTCAAGTTTCAAAGAGCTAGCACAAACCGTGTTTGATTTAGAGTTCCAAATACATGTATCCCTATAGGAGAAAACAGAGTGAAACCTCAAAATGAAACCGGTTACTGCCAACGAACGGTTTCACCTAGAAGAACGAAATTTGGCGAGCCAAGTGGGTTTGGTGTACTGATTATTACCTGAAAGTTTCATCAAGATTGGGTGAAAAAGTGTGTGCTGAGATTTCAGGCAACTCGTAGTTGTTTGGAAGCTTGGCAGGCCCTTTTCATGAAAGGGATTCTCGCCAGTCTCTGCTTAGGGCTACATCAACAGCAAACAAACCGTACAGATAGAACTTGAAACTGCTTTATTGTGTCAAGTTTCAAAGAGCTAGCACAAACCGTGTTTGATTTAGAGTTCCAAATACATGTATCCCTATAGGAGAAAACAGAGTGAAACCTCAAAATGAAACCGGTTACTGCCAACGAATGGTTTCACCTAGAAGAACGAGATTTGGCAAGCCAAGTGGGATTGGTGTACTGATCATTACCTGAAAGTTTCATCAAGATTGGGTGAAAAATTGTGTGCTGAGATTTCAGGCAACTCGTAGTTGTTTGGAAGCTTGGCAGGCCCTTTCCATGAAAGTGATTCTCGCCAGTCTCTGCTTAGGGCTACATCAACAGCAAACAAACCATAGAGATAGAACTTGAAACTGCTTTATTGTGTCAAGTTTCAAAGAGCTAGCACAAACCGTGTTTGATTTAGAGTTCCAAATACATGTATCCCTATTGGAGAAAACAGAGTGAAACCTCAAAATGAAACCGGTTACTGCCAACGAACGGTTTCACCTAGAAGAACGAGATTTGGCAAGCCAAGTGGGATTGGTGTACTGATCATTACCTGAAAGTTTCATCAAGATTGGGTGAAAAAGTGTGTGCTGAGATTTCAGGCAACTCGTAGTTGTTTGGAAGCTTGGCAGGCCCTTTCCATGAAAGTGATTCTCGCCAGTCTCTGCTTAGGGCTACATCAACAGCAAACAAACCATAGAGATAGAACTTGAAACTGCTTTATTGTGTCAAGTTTCAAAGAGCTAGCACAAACCGTGTTTGATTTAGGGTTCCAAATACATGTATCCCTATAGGAGAAAACAGAGTGAAACCTCAAAATGAAACCGGTTACTGCCAACGAACGGTTTCACCTAGAAGAACGAGATTTGGCGAGCCAAGTGGGATTGGTGTACTGACCATTACCTGAAAGTTTCATCAAGATTGGGTGAAAAAGTGTGTGCTGAGATTTCAGGCAACTCGTAGTTGTTTGGAAGCTTGGCAGGCCCTTTCCATGAAAGTGATTCTCGCCAGTCTCTGCTTAGGGCTACATCAACAGCAAACAAACCATAGAGATAGAACTTGAAACTGCTTTATTGTGTCAAGTTTCAAAGAGCTAGCACAAACCGTGTTTGATTTAGAGTTCAAAATACATGTATCCCTATAGGAGAAAACAGAGTGAAACCTCAAAATGAAACCGGTTACTGCCAACGAACGGTTTCACCTAGAAGAACGAAATTTGGTGAGCCAAGTGGGATTGATGTACTGACCATTACCTGAAAGTTTCATCATTATTGGGTGAAAAAGTGTGTGCTGAGATTTCAGGCAACTCGTAGTTGTTTGGAAGCTTGGCAGGCCCTTTCCATTAAAGTGATTCTCGCCAGTCTCTGCTTAGGGCTACATCAACAGCAAACAAACCATAGAGATAGAACTTGAAACTGCTTTATTGTGTCAAGTTTCAAAGAGCTAGGACAAACCGTTTTTGATTTAGAGTTCCAAATACATGTATCCCTATAGGAGAAAACAGAGTGAAACCTCAAAATGAAACCGGTTACTGCCAACGAACGGTTTCACCTAGAAGAAGGAATTTTGGCGAGCCAAGTGGGTTTGGTGTACTGATCATTACCTGAAAGTTTCATCAAGATTAAGTAAAAAAGTGTGTGCTGAGATTTCAGGCAACTCGTAGTTGTTTGGAAGCTTGGCAGGCCCTTTCCATGAAACTGATTCTCGCCAGTCTCTGCTTAGGGCTACATCAACAGCAAACAAACCATAGAGATAGAACTTGAAACTGCTTTATTGTGTCAAGCTTCAAAGAGCTAGCACAAACCGTGTTTGATTTAGAGTTCCAACTACATGTATCCCTATAGGAGAAAACAGAGTGAAACCTCAAAATGAAACCGGTTACTGCCAACGAACGGTTTCACCTAGAAGAACGAGATTTGGCGAGCCAAGTGGGATTGGTGTACTGATCATTACCTGAAAGTTTCATCAAGATTGGGTGAAAAAGTGTGTGCTGAGATTTCAGGCAACTCGTAGTTGTTTGGAAGCTTGGCAGGCCCTTTCCATGAAAGGGATTCTCGCCAGTCTCTGCTTAGGGCTACATCAACAGCAAACAAACCGTACAGATAGAACTTGAAACTGCTTTATTGTGTCAAGTTTCAAAGAGCTAGCACAAACCATGTTTGATTTAGAGTTCCAAATACATGTATCCCTATAGGAGAAAACAGAGTGAAACCTCAAAATGAAACCGGTTACTGCCAACGAATGGTTTAACCTAGAAGAAAGAAATTTGGCGAGCCAAGTGGGTTTGGTGTACTGATTATTACCTGAAAGTTTCATCAAGATTGGGTGAAAAAGTGTGTGCTGAGATTTCAGGCAACTCGTAGTTGTTTTGAAGCTTGGCAGGCCCTTTCAATGAAAGGGATTCTTGCCAGTCTCTGCTTAGGGCTACATCAACAGCAAACAAACCGTACAGATAGAACTTGAAACTGCTTTATTGTGTCAAGTTTCAAAGAGCTAGCACAAACCGTGTTTGATTTAGAGTTCCAAATACATGTATCCCTATAGGAGAAAACAGACTGAAACCTCAAAATGAAACCGGTTACTGCCAACGAACGGTTTCACCTAGAAGAACGAAATTTGGCGAGCCAAGTGGGTTTGGTGTACTGATTATTACCTGAAAGTTTCATCAAGATTGGGTGAAAAAGTGTGTGCTGAGATTTCAGGCAACTCGTAGTTGTTTGGAAGCTTGGCAGGCCCTTTCCATGAAACTGATTCTCGCCAGTCTCTGCTTAGGGCTACATCAACAGCAAACAAACCATAGAGATAGAACTTGAAACTGCTTTATTGTGTCAAGCTTCAAAGAGCTAGCACAAACCGTGTTTGATTTAGAGTTCCAACTACATGTATCCCTATAGGAGAAAACAGAGTGAAACCTTAAAATGAAACCGGTTACTGCCAACGAACGGTTTCACCTAGAAGAACGAGATTTGGCGAGCCAAGTGGGATTGGTGTACTGATCATTACCTGAAAGTTTCATCAAGATTGGGTGAAAAAGTGTGTGCTGAGATTTCAGGCAACTCGTAGTTGTTTGGAAGCTTGGCAGGCCCTTTCCATGAAAGGGATTCTCGCCAGTCTCTGCTTAGGGCTACATCAACAGCAAACAAACCGTACAGATAGAACTTGAAACTGCTTTATTGTGTCAAGTTTCAAAGAGCTAGCACAAACCATGTTTGATTTAGAGTTCCAAATACATGTATCCCTATAGGAGAAAACAGAGTGAAACCTCAAAATGAAACCGGTTACTGCCAACGAACGGTTTAACCTAGAAGAAAGAAATTTGGCGAGCCAAGTGGGTTTGGTGTACTGATTATTACCTGAAAGTTTCATCAAGATTGGGTGAAAAAGTGTGTGCTGAGATTTCAGGCAACTCGTAGTTGTTTGGAAGCTTGGCAGGCCCTTTCCATGAAAGGGATTCTCGCCAGTCTCTGCTTAGGGCTACATCAACAGCAAACAAACCGTACAGATAGAACTTGAAACTGCTTTATTGTGTCAAGTTTCAAAGAGCTAGCACAAACCGTGTTTGATTTAGAGTTCCAAATACATGTATCCCTATAGGAGAAAACAGAGTGAAACCTCAAAATGAAACCGGTTACTGCCAACGAACGGTTTCACCTAGAAGAACGAAATTTGGCGAGCCAAGTGGGTTTGGTGTACTGATTATTACCTGAAAGTTTCATCAAGATTGGGTGAAAAAGTGTGTGCTGAGATTTCAGGCAACTCGTAGTTGTTTGGAAGCTTGGCAGGCCCTTTTCATGAAAGGGATTCTCGCCAGTCTCTGCTTAGGGCTACATCAACAGCAAACAAACCGTACAGATAGAACTTGAAACTGCTTTATTGTGTCAAGTTTCAAAGAGCTAGCACAAACCGTGTTTGATTTAGAGTTCCAAATACATGTATCCCTATAGGAGAAAACAGAGTGAAACCTCAAAATGAAACCGGTTACTGCCAACGAATGGTTTCACCTAGAAGAACGAGATTTGGCAAGCCAAGTGGGATTGGTGTACTGATCATTACCTGAAAGTTTCATCAAGATTGGGTGAAAAATTGTGTGCTGAGATTTCAGGCAACTCGTAGTTGTTTGGAAGCTTGGCAGGCCCTTTCCATGAAGGTGATTCTCGCCAGTCTCTGCTTAGGGCTACATCAACAGCAAACAAACCATAGAGATAGAACTTGAAACTGCTTTATTGTGTCAAGTTTCAAAGAGCTAGCACAAACCGTGTTTGATTTAGAGTTCCAAATACATGTATCCCTATTGGAGAAAACAGAGTGAAACCTCAAAATGAAACCGGTTACTGCCAACGAACGGTTTCACCTAGAAGAAGGAGATTTGGCAAGCCAAGTGGGATTGGTGTACTGATCATTACCTGAAAGTTTCATCAAGATTGGGTGAAAAAGTGTGTGCTGAGATTTCAGGCAACTCGTAGTTGTTTGGAAGCTTGGCAGGCCCTTTCCATGAAAGTGATTCTCGCCAGTCTCTGCTTAGGGCTACATCAACAGCAAACAAACCATAGAGATAGAACTTGAAACTGCTTTATTGTGTCAAGTTTCAAAGAGCTAGCACAAACCGTGTTTGATTTAGGGTTCCAAATACATGTATCCCTATAGGAGAAAACAGAGTGAAACCTCAAAATGAAACCGGTTACTGCCAACGAACGGTTTCACCTAGAAGAACGAGATTTGGCGAGCCAAGTGGGATTGGTGTACTGACCATTACCTGAAAGTTTCATCAAGATTGGGTGAAAAAGTGTGTGCTGAGATTTCAGGCAACTCGTAGTTGTTTGGAAGCTTGGCAGGCCCTTTCCATGAAAGTGATTCTCGCCAGTCTCTGCTTAGGGCTACATCAACAGCAAACAAACCATAGAGATAGAACTTGAAACTGCTTTATTGTGTCAAGCTTCAAAGAGCTAGCACAAACCGTGTTTGATTTAGAGTTCCAACTACATGTATCCCTATAGGAGAAAACAGAGTGAAACCTTAAAATGAAACCGGTTACTGCCAACGAACGGTTTCACCTAGAAGAACGAGATTTGGCGAGCCAAGTGGGATTGGTGTACTGATCATTACCTGAAAGTTTCATCAAGATTGGGTGAAAAAGTGTGTGCTGAGATTTCAGGCAACTCGTAGTTGTTTGGAAGCTTGGCAGGCCCTTTCCATGAAAGGGATTCTCGCCAGTCTCTGCTTAGGGCTACATCAACAGCAAACAAACCGTACAGATAGAACTTGAAACTGCTTTATTGTGTCAAGTTTCAAAGAGCTAGCACAAACCATGTTTGATTTAGAGTTCCAAATACATGTATCCCTATAGGAGAAAACAGAGTGAAACCTCAAAATGAAACCGGTTACTGCCAACGAACGGTTTAACCTAGAAGAAAGAAATTTGGCGAGCCAAGTGGGTTTGGTGTACTGATTATTACCTGAAAGTTTCATCAAGATTGGGTGAAAAAGTGTGTGCTGAGATTTCAGGCAACTCGTAGTTGTTTGGAAGCTTGGCAGGCCCTTTCCATGAAAGGGATTCTCGCCAGTCTCTGCTTAGGGCTACATCAACAGCAAACAAACCGTACAGATAGAACTTGAAACTGCTTTATTGTGTCAAGTTTCAAAGAGCTAGCACAAACCGTGTTTGATTTAGAGTTCCAAATACATGTATCCCTATAGGAGAAAACAGAGTGAAACCTCAAAATGAAACCGGTTACTGCCAACGAACGGTTTCACCTAGAAGAACGAAATTTGGCGAGCCAAGTGGGTTTGGTGTACTGATTATTACCTGAAAGTTTCATCAAGATTGGGTGAAAAAGTGTGTGCTGAGATTTCAGGCAACTCGTAGTTGTTTGGAAGCTTGGCAGGCCCTTTTCATGAAAGGGATTCTCGCCAGTCTCTGCTTAGGGCTACATCAACAGCAAACAAACCGTACAGATAGAACTTGAAACTGCTTTATTGTGTCAAGTTTCAAAGAGCTAGCACAAACCGTGTTTGATTTAGAGTTCCAAATACATGTATCCCTATAGGAGAAAACAGAGTGAAACCTCAAAATGAAACCGGTTACTGCCAACGAATGGTTTCACCTAGAAGAACGAGATTTGGCAAGCCAAGTGGGATTGGTGTACTGATCATTACCTGAAAGTTTCATCAAGATTGGGTGAAAAATTGTGTGCTGAGATTTCAGGCAACTCGTAGTTGTTTGGAAGCTTGGCAGGCCCTTTCCATGAAAGTGATTCTCGCCAGTCTCTGCTTAGGGCTACATCAACAGCAAACAAACCATAGAGATAGAACTTGAAACTGCTTTATTGTGTCAAGTTTCAAAGAGCTAGCACAAACCGTGTTTGATTTAGAGTTCCAAATACATGTATCCCTATTGGAGAAAACAGAGTGAAACCTCAAAATGAAACCGGTTACTGCCAACGAACGGTTTCACCTAGAAGAACGAGATTTGGCAAGCCAAGTGGGATTGGTGTACTGATCATTACCTGAAAGTTTCATCAAGATTGGGTGAAAAAGTGTGTGCTGAGATTTCAGGCAACTCGTAATTGTTTGGAAGCTTGGCAGGCCCTTTCCATGAAAGTGATTCTCGCCAGTCTCTGCTTAGGGCTACATCAACAGCAAACAAACCATAGAGATAGAACTTGAAACTGCTTTATTGTGTCAAGTTTCAAAGAGCTAGCACAAACCGTGTTTGATTTAGGGTTCCAAATACATGTATCCCTATAGGAGAAAACAGAGTGAAACCTCAAAATGAAACCGGTTACTGCCAACGAACGGTTTCACCTAGAAGAACGAGATTTGGCGAGCCAAGTGGGATTGGTGTACTGACCATTACCTGAAAGTTTCATCAAGATTGGGTGAAAAAGTGTGTGCTGAGATTTCAGGCAACTCGTAGTTGTTTGGAAGCTTGGCAGGCCCTTTCCATGAAAGTGATTCTCGCCAGTCTCTGCTTAGGGCTACATCAACAGCAAACAAACCATAGAGATAGAACTTGAAACTGCTTTATTGTGTCAAGTTTCAAAGAGCTAGCACAAACCGTGTTTGATTTAGAGTTCCAAATACATGTATCCCTATAGGAGAAAACAGAGTGAAACCTCAAAATGAAACCGGTTACTGCCAACGAACGGTTTCACCTAGAAGAAC
>NW_027521557.1:0-72055 GCF_052094955.1 Ictidomys tridecemlineatus
CACCAGTCTCTGCTTAGGGCTACATCAACAGCAAACAAACCATAGAGATAGAACTTGAAACTGCTTTATTGTGTCAAGTTTCAAAGAGCTAGCACAAACCGTGTTTGATTTAGCGTTCCAAATACATGTATCCCTGTAGGAGAAAACAGAATGAAACCTCAAAATGAAACCGGTTACTGCCAACGAACGGTTTCACCTAGAAGAACGAAATTTGGCGAGCCAAGTGGGATTGGTGTACTGATCATTACCTGAAAGTTTCATCAAGATTGGGTGAAAAAGTGTGTGCTGAGATTTCAGGCAACTCGTAGTTTTTTGGAAGCTTGGCAGGCCCTTTCCATGAAAGTGATTCTCGCCAGTCCCTGCTCTGGGCTACATCAACAGCAAACAAACCATAGAGATAGAACTTGAAACTGCTTCATTGTGTCAAGTTTCAAAGAGCTAGCACAAACCGTGTTTGATTTAGAGTTCCAAATACATGTATCCCTATAGGAGAAAACAGAGTGAAACCTCAAAATGAAACCGGTTACTGCCAACGAACGGTTTCACCTAGAAGAACGAAATTTGGCGAGCCAAGTGGGATTGGTGTACTGATCATTACCTGAAAGTTTCATCAAGATTGGGTTAAAAAGTGTGTGCTGAGATTTCAGGCAACTCGTAGTTTTTTGGAAGCTTGGCAGGCCCTTTCCATGAAAGTGATTCTCGCCAGTCTCTGCTTTGGGCTACATCAACAGCAAACAAACCATAGAGATAGAACTTGAAACTGCTTTATTGTGTCAAGTTTCAAAGAGCTAGCACAAACCGTGTTTGATTTAGAGTTCCAAATACATGTATCCCTATAGGAGAAAACAGAGTGAAACCTCAAAATGAAACCGGTTACTGCCAACGAACAGTTTCACCTAGAAGAACAAAATTTGGCGAGCCAAGTGGGATTGGTGTACTGATCATTACCTGAAAGTTTCATCAAGATTGGGTGAAAAAGTGTGTGCTGAGATTTCAGGCAACTCGTAGTTTTTTGGAAGCTTGGCAGGCCCTTTCCATGAAAGTGATTCTCGCCAGTCTCTGCTTAGGGCTACATCAACAGCAAACAAACCATAGAGATAGAACTTGAAACTGCTTTATTGTGTCAAGTTTCAAAGAGCTAGCACAAACCGTGTTTGATTTAGAGTTCCAAATACATGTATCCCTATAGGAGAAAACAGAGTGAAACTCAAAATGAAACCGGTTACTGCAAATGAAAGGTTTCACCTAGAAGAACGAAATTTGGCGAGCCAAGTGGGATTGGTGTATTGATCATTACCTGAAAGTTTCATCAAGATTGGGTGAAAAAGTGTGTGCTGAGATTTCAGGCAACTCGTAGTTTTTTGGAAGCTTGGCAGGCCCTTTCCATGAAAGTGATTCTCGCCAGTCTCTGCTTAGGGCTACATCAACAGCAAACAAACCATAGAGATAGAACTTGAAACTGCTTTATTGTGTCAAGTTTCAAAGAGCTAGCACAAACCGTGTTTGATTTAGAGTTCCAAATACATGTATCCCTATAGGAGAAAACAGAGTGAAACCTCAAAATGAAACCGGTTACTGCCAATGGACGGTTTTACCTAGAAGAACGAAATTTGGCGAGCCAAGTGGGATTGGTGTACTGATCATTACCTGAAAGTTTCATCAAGATTGGGTGAAAAAGTGTGTGCTGAGATTTCAGGCAACTCGTAGTTTTTTGGAAGCTTGGCAGGCCCTTTCCATGAAAGTGATTCTCGCCAGTCTCTGCTTAGGGCTACATCAACAGGAAAAAAAACCATAGAGATAGAACTTGAAACTGCTTTATTGTGTCAAGATTCAAAGAGCTAGCACAAACCGTGTTTGATTTAGAGTTCCAAATACATGTATCCCAATAGGAGAAAACAGAGTGAAACCTCAAAATGAAACCGGTTACTGCCAACGAACGGTTTCACCTAGAAGAACGAAATTTGGCGAGCCAAGTGGGATTGGTGTACTGATCATTACCTGAAAGTTTCATCAAGATTGGGTGAAAAAGTGTGTGCTGAGAATTCAGGCAACTCGTAGTTTTTTGGAAGCTTGGCAGGCCCTTTCCATGAAAGTGATTCTCGCCAGTCTCTGCTTAGGGCAACATCAACAGTAAACAAACCATCGAGATAGAACTTGAAACTGCTTTATTGTGTCAAGTTTCAAAGAGCTAGCACAAACCGTATTTGATTTAGAGTTCCAAATACATGTATTTCTATAGGAGAAAACAGAGGGAAACCTCAAAATGAAACCGGTTACTGCCAACGAACGGTTTCACCTAGAAGAACGAAATTGGGCGAGCCAAGTGGGATTGGTGTACTGATCATTACCTGAAAGTTTCATCAAGTTTGGGTGAAAAAGTGTGTGCTGAGATTTCAGGCAACTCGTAGTTTTTTGGAAGCTTGGCAGGCCCTTTCCATGAAAGTGATTCTCGCCAGTCTCTGCTTAGGGCTACATCAACAGCAAACAAACCATAGAGATAGAACTTGAAACTGCTTTATTGTGTCAAGTTTCAAAGAGCTAGCACAAACCGTGTTTTATTTAGCGTTCCAAATACATGTATCCCTATAGGAGAAAACAGAGTGAAACCTCAAAATGAAACCGGTTACTGCCAACGAACGGTTTCACCTAGAAGAACGAAATTTGGCGAGCCAAGTGGGATTGGTGTACTGATCATTACCTGAAAGTTTCATCAAGTTTGGTTGAAAAAGTGTGTGCTGAGATTTCAGGCAACTCGTAGTTTTTTGGAAGCTTGGCAGGCCCTTTCCATGAAAGTGATTCTCGCCAGTCTCTACTTAGGGCTACATCAACAGCAAACAAACCATAGAGATAGAACTTGAAACTGCTTTATTGTGTCAAGTTTCAAAGAGCTAGCACAAACCGTGTTTGATTTAGCGTTCCAAATACATGTATCCCTGTAGGAGAAAACAGAATGAAACCTCAAAATGAAACCGGTTACTGCCAACGAACGGTTTCACCTAGAAGAACGAAATTTGGCGAGCCAAGTGGGATTGGTGTACTGATCATTACCTGAAAGTTTCATCAAGATTGGGTGAAAAAGTGTGTGCTGAGATTTCAGGCAACTCGTAGTTTATTGGAAGCTTGGCAGGCCCTTTCCATGAAAGTGATTCTCGACAGTCCCTGCTCTGGGCTACATCAACAGCAAACAAACCATAGAGATAGAACTTGAAACTGCTTCATTGTGTCAAGTTTCAAAGAGCTAGCACAAACCGTGTTTGATTTAGAGTTCCAAATACATGTATCCCTATAGGAGAAAACAGAGTGAAACCTCAAAATGAAACCGGTTACTGCCAACGAACGGTTTCACCTAGAAGAACGAAATTTGGCGAGCCAAGTGGGATTGGTGTACTGATCATTACCTGAAAGTTTCATCAAGATTGGGTGAAAAAGTGTGTGCTGAGATTTCAGGCAACTCGTAGTTTTTTGGAAGCTTGGCAGGCCCTTTCCATGAAAGTGATTCTCGCCAGTCTCTGCTTAGGGCTACATCAACAGCAAACAAACCATAGAGATAGAACTTGAAACTGCTTTATTGTGTCAAGTTTCAAAGAGCTAGCACAAACCGTGTTTGATTTAGAGTTCCAAATACATGTATCCCTATAGGAGAAAACAGAGTGAAACTCAAAATGAAACCGGTTACTGCAAATGAAAGGTTTCACCTAGAAGAACGAAATTTGGCGGGCCAAGTGGGATTGGTGTATTGATCATTACCTGAAAGTTTCATCAAGATTGGGTGAAAAAGTGTGTGCTGAGATTTCAGGCAACTCGTAGTTTTTTGGAAGCTTGGCAGGCCCTTTCCATGAAAGTGATTCTCGCCAGTCTCTGCTTAGGGCTACATCAACAGCAAACAAACCATAGAGATAGAACTTGAAACTGCTTTATTGTGTCAAGTTTCAAAGAGCTAGCACAAACCGTGTTTGATTTAGAGTTCCAAATACATGTATCCCTATAGGAGAAAACAGAGTGAAACCTCAAAATGAAACCGGTTACTGCCAATGGACGGTTTTACCTAGAAGAACGAAATTTGGCGAGCCAAGTGGGATTGGTGTACTGATCATTACCTGAAAGTTTCATCAAGATTGGGTGAAAAAGTGTGTGCTGAGATTTCAGGCAACTCGTAGTTTTTTGGAAGCTTGGCAGGCCCTTTCCATGAAAGTGATTCTCGCCAGTCTCTGCTTAGGGCTACATCAACAGGAAAAAAACCATAGAGATAGAACTTGAAACTGCTTTATTGTGTCAAGATTCAAAGAGCTAGCACAAACCGTGTTTGATTTAGAGTTCCAAATACATGTATCCCAATAGGAGAAAACAGAGTGAAACCTCAAAATGAAACCGGTTACTGCCAACGAACGGTTTCACCTAGAAGAACGAAATTTGGCGAGCCAAGTGGGATTGGTGTACTGATCATTACCTGAAAGTTTCATCAAGATTGGGTGAAAAAGTGTGTGCTGAGAATTCAGGCAACTCGTAGTTTTTTGGAAGCTTGGCAGGCCCTTTCCATGAAAGTGATTCTCGCCAGTCTCTGCTTAGGGCAACATCAACAGTAAACAAACCATCGAGATAGAACTTGAAACTGCTTTATTGTGTCAAGTTTCAAAGAGCTAGCACAAACCGTATTTGATTTAGAGTTCCAAATACATGTATCCCTATAGGAGAAAACAGAGGGAAACCTCAAAATGAAACCGGTTACTGCCAACGAACGGTTTCACCTAGAAGAACGAAATTGGGCGAGCCAAGTGGGATTGGTGTACTGATCATTACCTGAAAGTTTCATCAAGTTTGGGTGAAAAAGTGTGTGCTGAGATTTCAGGCAACTCGTAGTTTTTTGGAAGCTTGGCAGGCCCTTTCCATGAAAGTGATTCTCGCCAGTCTCTGCTTAGGGCTACATCAACAGCAAACAAACCATAGAGATAGAACTTGAAACTGCTTTATTGTGTCAAGTTTCAAAGAGCTAGCACAAACCGTGTTTTATTTAGCGTTCCAAATACATGTATCCCTATAGGAGAAAACAGAGTGAAACCTCAAAATGAAACCGGTTACTGCCAACGAACGGTTTCACCTAGAAGAACGAAATTTGGCGAGCCAAGTGGGATTGGTGTACTGATCATTACCTGAAAGTTTCATCAAGATTGGGTAAAAAAGTGTGTGTGCTGAGATTTCAGAACTCGTAGTTTTTTGGAAGCTTGGCAGGCCCTTTCCATGAAAGTGATTCTCGCCAGTCTCTACTTAGGGCTACATCAACAGCAAACAAAACATAGAGATAGAACTTGAAACTGCTTTATTGTGTCAAGTTTCAAAGAGCTAGCACAAACCGTGTTTGATTTAGCGTTCCAAATACATGTATCCCTGTAGGAGAAAACAGAATGAAACCTCAAAATGAAACCGGTTACTGCCAACGAACGGTTTCACCTAGAAGAACGAAATTTGGCGAGCCAAGTGGGATTGGTGTACTGATCATTACCTGAAAGTTTCATCAAGATTGGGTGAAAAAGTGTGTGCTGAGATTTCAGGCAACTCGTAGTTTTTTGGAAGCTTGGCAGGCCCTTTCCATGAAAGTGATTCTCGCCAGTCCCTGCTCTGGGCTACATCAACAGCAAACAAACCATAGAGATAGAACTTGAAACTGCTTCATTGTGTCAAGTTTCAAAGAGCTAGCACAAACCGTGTTTGATTTAGAGTTCCAAATACATGTATCCCTATAGGAGAAAACAGAGTGAAACCTCAAAATGAAACCGGTTACTGCCAACGAACGGTTTCACCTAGAAGAACGAAATTTGGCGAGCCAAGTGGGATTGGTGTACTGATCATTACCTGAAAGTTTCATCAAGATTGGGTGAAAAAGTGTGTGCTGAGATTTCAGGCAACTCGTAGTTTTTTGGAAGCTTGGCAGGCCCTTTCCATGAAAGTGATTCTCGCCAGTCTCTGCTTAGGGCTACATCAACAGCAAACAAACCATAGAGATAGAACTTGAAACTGCTTTATGGTGTCAAGTTTCAAAGAGCTAGCACAAACCGTGTTATTTAGAGTTCCAAATACATGTATCCCTTTAGGAGAAAACAGAGTGAAACCTCAAAATGAAACCGGTTACTGTCAACGAATGGTTTCACCTAGAAGAACAAAATTTGGCGAGCCAAGTGGGATTGGTGTACTGATCATTACCTGAAAGTTTCATCAATATTAGGTGAAAAAGTGTGTGCTGAGATTTCAGGCAACTCGTAGTTTTTTGGAAGCTTGGCAGGCCCTTTCCATTAAAGTGATTCTCGCCAGTCTCTGCTTAGGGCTACATCAACAGCAAACAAACCATAGAGATAGAACTTGAAACTTATTTATGGTGTCAAGTTTCAAAGAGCTAGCACAAACCGTGTTTGATTTAGAGTTCCAAATACATGTATCCCTATAGGAGAAAACAGAGTGACACCTCAAAATGAAACCGGTTACTGCCAACGAACGGTTTCACCTAGAAGAACGAGATTTGGCGAGCCAAGTGGGATTGGTGTACTGATCATTACCTGAAAATTTCATCAAGATTTGGTGAAAAAGTGTGTGCTGAGATTTCAGGCAACTCGTAGTTTTTTGAAAGCTTCGCAGGCGCTTTCCATGAAAGTGATTCTCGCCAGTCTCTGCTTAGGGCTACATCAACAACAAACAAACCATAGAGATAGAACTTGAAACTGCTTTATTATGTCAAGTTTCAAAGAGCTAGCACAAACCGTTTGATTTAGAGTTCCATATACATGTATCCCTATAGGAGAAAACAGACTAAAACCTCAAAATGAAACCGGTTACTGCCAACGAACGGTTTCACCTAGAAGAACGAGATTTGGCGAGCCAAGTGGGATTGGTGTACTGATCCTAACCTGAAAGTTTCATCAAGATTGGGTGAAAAAGTGTGTGCTGAGATTTCAGAAAACTCGTAGTTTTTTGGAAGCTTGGAAGGCCCTTTCGATGAAAGTGATTCTCGCCAGTCTCTGCTTAGGGCTACATCAACATCAAACAAACCATAGAGATAGAACTTGAAACTGCTTTATTGTGTCAAGTTTCAAAGAGCTAGCACAAACCGTATTTGATTTAGAGTTCCAAATACATGTATCCCTACAGGAGAAAACAGAGGGAAACCTCAAAATGAAACCGGTTACTGCCAACGAACGGTTTCACCTAGAAGAACAAAATTTGGCGAGCCAAGTGGGATTAGTGTACTGATCATTACCTGAAAGTTTCATCAAGATTGGGTGAAAAAGTGTGCTGAGATTTCAGGCAACTCGTAGTTTTTTGGAAGCTTGGCAGGCCTTTTCCATGAAAGTGATTCTCGCCAGTCTCTGCTTAGGGCTACATCAAGAGAAAAGAAACCATAGAGATAGTACTTGAAACTGCTTTATGGCATCAAGTTTCAAAGAGCTAGCACAAACCGAGTTTGATTTAGAGTTCCAAATACATGTATCCGTATAGGAGAAAACAGAGTGAAACCTCAAAATGAAACCGGTTACTGCCAACGAACGGTTTCACCTAGAAAAACGAAATTTGGCGAGCCAAGTGGGATTGGTGTACTGATCCTTTTCTGAAAGTTTCATCAAGATTGGGTGAAAAAGTGTGTGCTGAGATTTCAGGCAACTCGTAGTTTTTTGGAAGCTTGGAAGGCCCTTTCCATGAAAGTGATTCTCGCCAGTCTCTGCTCTGGGCTACATCAACAGCAAACAAACCATAGAGATAGAACTTGAAACTGCTTTATTGTGTCAAGTTTCAAAGAGCTAGCACAATCCGTGTTTGATTTAGAGTTCCAAATACATGTATCCCTATTGGAGAAAACAGAGTGAAACCTCAAAATGAAACCGGTTACTGCCAACGAACGGTTTAACCTAGAAGAACGAGATTTGGCGAGCCAAGTGGGATTGCTGTAGTGATCATTACCTGAAAGTTTCATCAAGATTGGGTGAAAAAATGTGTGCTGAGATTTCAGGCAACTCGTAGTTTTTTGGAAGCTTGGCAGGCCGTTTCCATGAAAGTGATTCTCGCCAGTCTCTGCTTAGGGCTACATCAACAGCAAACAAACCATAGAGATAGAGCTTGAATCTGCTTTATTGTATCAAGTTTCAAAAAGCTAGCACAAACTGTGTTTGATTTAGAGTTCCAAATACATGTATCCCTATAGGAGAAAACAGAGTGAAACCTCAAAATGAAACCGGTTACTGCCAACGAACGGTTTCACCCAGAAGAACGAGATTTGGCGAGCCAAGTGGGATTGGTGTACTGATCATTACCTGAAAGTTTCATCAAGATTGGGTGAAAAAGTGTGTGCTGAGATTTCAGGCAATTCGTAGTTTTTTGGAAGCTTGGCAGGCCCTTTCCATGAAAGTGATTCTCGCCAGTCTCTGCTTAGGGCTACATCAACAGCAAACAAACCATAGAGATAGAACTTGAAACTGCTTTATTGTGTCAAGTTTCAAAGAGCTAGCACAAACCGTGTTTGATTTAGAGTTCCAAATACATGTATCCCTATTGGAGAAAACAGAGTGAAACCTCAAAATGAAACCGGTTACTGCCAACGAACCGATTCACCTAGAAGAACGAAATTTGGCAAGCCAAGTGGGATTGGTGTACTGATCATTACCTGAAAGTTTCATCAAGATTGGGTGAAAAAGTGTGTGCTGAGATTTCAGGCAACTCGTAGTTTTTTGGAAGCTTGGCAGGCCCTTTCAATGAAAGTGATTCCCGCCAGTCTCTGCTTAGGGCTACATCAACAGCAAACAAACCATAGAGATAGAACTTGAAACTGCTTTATTGTGTCAAGTTTCAAAGAGCTAGCACAAACCGTGTTTGATTTAGAGTTCCAAATACATGTATCCCTATAGGAGAAAACATAGTGAAACCTCAAAATGAAACCGGTTACTGCCAACGAACGGTTTCACCTAGAAGAACGAGATTTGGCGAGCGAAGTGGGATTGGTGTACTGATCATTACCTGAAATTTTCATCAAGATTGGGTGAAAAAGTGTGTGCTGAGATTTCAGGCAACTCGTAGTTTTTTGGAAGCTTGGCAGGCCGTTTCAAAGAGCTAGCACAAACTGTGTTTGATTTAGAGTTCCAAATACATGTATTGGGTGAAAGATTGGGTGAAAAAGTGTGTGCTGAGATTTCAGGCAACTCGTAGTTTTTTGGAAGCTTGGCAGGCCGTTTCCATGAAAGTGATTCTCGCCAGTCTCTGCTTAGGGCTACATCAACAGCAAACAAACCATAGAGATAGAGCTTGAATCTGCTTTATTGTGTCAAGTTTCAAAGAGCTAGCACAAACTGTGTTTGATTTAGAGTTCCAAATACATGTATCCCTATAGGAGAAAACAGAGTGAAACCTCAAAATGAAACCGGTTACTGCCAACGAACGGTTTTACCCAGAAGAAGGAGATTTGGCGAGCCAAGTGGGATTGGTGTACTGATCATTACCTGAAAGTTTCATCAAGATTGGGTGAAAAAGTGTGTGCTGAGATTTCAGGCAACTCGTAGTTTTTTGGAAGCTTGGCAGGCCCTTTCCATGAAAGTGATTCTCGCCAGTCTCTGCTTAGGGCTACAACAACAGCAAACAAACCATAGAGATAGAACTTGAAACTGCTTTATGGTGTCAAGTTTCAAAGAGCTAGCACAAACCGTGTTTGATTTAGAGTTCCAAATACATGTATCCCTATAGGAGAAAACAAAGTGAAACCTCCAAATGAAACCGGTTACTGCAAACGAACGGTTTCACCTAGAAGAACGAAATTTGGCGAGCCAAGTGGGATTGGTGTACTGATCATTACCTGAAAGTTTCATCAAGATTGGGTGAAAAAGTGTGTGCTGAGATTTCAGGCAACTCATAGTCTTTTGGAACCTTGGCCGGCCCTTTCCATTAAAGTGATTCTCGCCAGTCTCTGCTTAGGGCTACATCAACAGCAAACAAACCATAGAGATAAAACTTGAAACTGCTTTATTGTGTCAAGTTTCAAAGAGCTAGCACAAACCGTGTTTGATTTAGAGTTCCAAATACATGTATCCCTATAGGAGAAAACAGAGTGAAACCTCAAGATGAAACCGGTTACTGCCAATGAATGGTTTAACCTAGAAGAACGAGATTTGGCGAGCCAAGTGGGATTGGTGTAGTGATCATTACCTGAAAGTTTCATCAAGATTGGGTGAAAAAGTGTGTGCTGAGATTTCAGGCAACTCGTAGTTGTTTGGAAGCTTTACAGGCCCTTTCCATGAAAGTGATTCTCGCCAGTCTCTGCTTAGGGCTACATCAACAGCAAACAAACCATAGAGATAGAACTTGAAACTGCTTTATCGTGTCAAGTTTCAAAGCGCTAGCACAAACCGTGTTTGATTTAGAGTTCCAAATACATGTATTCCTATAGGAGAAAACAGAGTGAAACCTCAAAATAAAACCGGTTACTGCCAACGAACGGTTTAACCTAGAAGAACGAGATTTGGCAAGCCGAGTGGGATTGGTGTAGTGATCATTACCTGAAAGTTTCATCAAGATTTGGTGAAAAAGTGTGTGCTGAGATTTCAGGCAACTCGTTGTTTTTTGGAAGCTTGGCAGGCCGTTTCCATGAAAGTGATTCTCGCCAGTCTCTGCTTAGGGCTACATCAACAGCAAACAAACCATAGAGATAGAGCTTGAATCTGCTTTATTGTGTCAAGTTTCAAAGAGCTAGCACAAACTGTGTTTGATTTAGAGTTCCAAATACATGTATCCCTATAGGAGAAAACAGAGTGAAACCTCAAAATGAAACCGGTTACTGCCAACGAACGGTTTTACCCAGAAGAACGAGATTTGGCGAGCCAAGTGGGATTGGTGTACTGATCATTACCTGAAAGTTTCATCAAGATTGGGTGAAAAAGTGTGTGCTGAGATTTCAGGCAACTCGTAGTTTTTTGGAAGCTTGGCAGGCCCTTTCCATGAAAGTGATTCTCGCCAGTCTCTGCTTAGGGCTACAACAACAGCAAACAAACCATAGAGATAAAACATGAAACTGCTTTATTGTGTCAAGTTTCAAAGAGCTAGCACAAACCGTGTTTGATTTAGAGTTCCAAATACATGTATCCCTATAGGAGAAAACAGAGTGAAACCACAAAATAAAACCGGTTACTGCCAACGAACGGTTTCACCTAGAAGAACGAAATTTGGCGAGCCAAGTGGGATTGGTGTACTGATCATTACCTGAAAGTTTCATCAAGATTGGGTGAAAAAGTGTGTGCTGAGATTTCAGGCAACTCGTAGTTTTTTGGAAGCTTGGCAGGCCCTTTCCATGAAAGTGATTCTCGCCAGTCTCTGCTTAGGGCTACATCAACAGCAAACAAACCATAGAGATAGAACTTGAAACTGCTTTATGGTGTCAAGTTTCAAAGCGCTAGCACAAACCGTGTTTGATTTAGAGTTCCAAATACATGTATTCCTATAGGAGAAAACAGAGTGAAACCTCAAAATAAAACCGGTTACTGCCAACGAACGGTTTAACCTAGAAGAACGAGATTTGGCGAGCCAAGTGGGATTGCTGTAATGATCATTACCTGAAAGTTTCATCAAGATTGGGTGAAAAAGTGTGTGCTGAGATTTCAGGCAACTCGTAGTTTTTTGGAAGCTTGGCAGGCCGTTTCCATGAAAGTGATTCTCGCCAGTCTCTGCTTAGGGCTACATCAACAGCAAACAAACCATAGAGATAGAGCTTGAATCTGCTTTATTGTGTCAAGTTTCAAAGAGCTAGCACAAACTGTGTTTGATTTAGAGTTCCAAATACATGTATCCCTATAGGAGAAAACACAGTGAAACCTCAAAATGAAACCGGTTACTGCCAACGAACGGTTTCACCCAGAAGAAGGAGATTTGGCGAGCCAAGTGGGATTGGTGTACTGATCATTACCTGAAAGTTTCATCAAGATTGGGTGAAAAAGTGTGTGCTGAGATTTCAGGCAACTCGTAGTTTTTTGGAAGCTTGGCAGGCCCTTTCCATGAAAGTGATTCTCGCCAGTCTCTGCTTAGGGCTACATCAACAGCAAACAAACCATAGAGATAGAACTTGAAACTACTTTATTGTGTCAAGTTTCAAAGAGCTAGCACAAACCGTGTTTGATTTAGAGTTCCAAATACATGTAGCCCTATAGGAGAAAACAGAGTGAAACCTCAAAATGAAACCGGTTAATGCCAAGGAACGGATTCACCTAGAAGAACGAAATTTGGCGAGCCAAGTGGGATTGGTGTACTGATCATTACCTGAAAGTTTCATCAAGATTGGGTGAAAAAGTGTGTGCTGAGATTTCAGGCAACTCGTAGTTTTTTGGAAGCTTGGCAGGCCCTTTCAATGAAAGTGATTCCCGCCAGTCTCTGCTTAGGGCTACATCAACAGCAAACAAACCATAGAGATAGAACTTGAAACTGCTTTATTGTGTCAAGTTTCAAAGAGCTAGCACAAACCGTGTTTGATTTAGAGTTCCAAATACATGTATCCCTATAGGAGAAAACAGAGTGAAACCTCAAAATGAAACCGGTTACTGCCAACGAACGGTTTCATCTAGAAGAACGAGATTTGGCGAGCCAAGTGGGATTGGTGTACTGATCATTACCTGAAATTTTCATCAAGATTGGGTGAAAAAGTGTGTGCTGAGATTTCAGGCAACTCGTAGTTTTTTGGAAGCTTGGCAGGCCCTTTCCATGAAAGTGATTCCCGCCAGTCTCTGCTTAGGGCTACATCAACAGCAAACAAACCATAGAGATAGAACTTGAAACTGCTTTATTGTGTCAAGTTTCAAAGAGCTAGCACAAACCGTGTTTGATTTAGAGTTCCAAATACATGTATCCCTATAGGAGAAAACAGAGTGAAACCTCAAAATGAAACCGGTTACTGCCAATGAACGGTTTCACCTAGAAGAACGAGATTTGGCGAGCCAAGTGGGATTGGTGTACTGATCATTACCTGAAAGTTTCATCAAGATTGGGTGAAAAAGTGTGTGCTGAGATTTCAGGCAACTCGTAGTTTTTTGGAAGCTTGGCAGGCCGTTTCCATGAAAGTGATTCTCGCCAGTCTCTTCTTAGAACTACATCACCAGCAAAAAAACCATAGAGATAGAA
Organism: Ictidomys tridecemlineatus; assembly: GCF_052094955.1. Taxonomy (NCBI): domain Eukaryota; kingdom Metazoa; phylum Chordata; class Mammalia; order Rodentia; family Sciuridae; genus Ictidomys; species Ictidomys tridecemlineatus. The sequence continues at coordinate 13,126 of NW_027521557.1, forward strand.
CTTGAAACTGCTTTATTGTGTCAAGTTTCAAAGAGCTAGCACAAACCGTGTTTGATTTAGAGTTCCAAATACATGTATCCCTATAGGAGAAAACAGAGTGAAACCTCAAGATGAAACCGGTTACTGCCAATGAATGGTTTAACCTAGAAGAACGAGATTTGGCGAGCCAAGTGGGATTGGTGTAGTGATCATTACCTGAAAGTTTCATCAAGATTGGGTGAAAAAGTGTGTGCTGAGATTTCAGGAAACTCGTAGTTGTTTGGAAGCTTTACAGGCCCTTTCCATGAAAGTGATTCTCGCCAGTCTCTGCTTAGGGCTACATCAACAGCAAACAAACCATAGAGATAGAACTTGAAACTGCTTTATGGTGTCAAGTTTCAAAGCGCTAGCACAAACCGTGTTTGATTTAGAGTTCCAAATACATGTATTCCTATAGGAGAAAACAGAGTGAAACCTCAAAATAAAACCGGTTACTGCCAACGAACGGTTTAACCTAGAAGAACGAGATTTGGCGAGCTGAGTGGGATTGGTGTAGTGATCATTACCTGAAAGATTCATCAAGATTTGGTGAAAAAGTGTGTGCTGAGATTTCAGGCAACTCGTAGTTTTTTGGAAGCTTGGCAGGCCGTTTCCATGAAAGTGGTTCTCGCCAGTCTCTGCTTAGGGCTACATCAACAGCAAACAAACCATAGAGATAGAGCTTGAATCTGCTTTATTGTGTCAAGTTTCAAAGAGCTAGCACAAACTGTGTTTGATTTAGAGTTCCAAATACATGTATCCCTATAGGAGAAAACAGAGTGAAATCTCAAAATGAAACCGGTTACTGCCAACGAACGGTTTCACCTAGAAGAACGAAATTTGGCGAGCCAAGTGGGATTGGTGTACTGATCATTACCTGAAAGTTTCATCAAGATTGGGTGAAAAAGTGTGTGCTGAGATTTCAGGCAACTCGTAGTTTTTTGGAAGCTTGGCAGGCCCTTTCCATGAAAGTGATTCTCGCCAGTCTCTGCTTAGGGCTAGATCAACAGCAAACAAACCATAGAGATAGAACTTGAAACTACTTTATTGTGTCAAGTTTCAACGAGCTATCACAAACCGCGTTTGATTTAGAGTTCTAAATACATGTATCCCTATAGGAGAAAACAGAGTGAAATCTCAAAATGAAACCGGTTACTGCCAACGAACGGTTTCACCTAGAAGAACGAGATTTGGCGAGCGAAGTGGGATTGGTGCACTGATCATTACCTGAAATTTTCATCAAGATTGGGTGAAAAAGTGTGTGCTGAGATTTCAGGCAACTCGTAGTTTTTTGGAAGCTTGGCAGGCCCTTTCCATGAAAGTGATTCTCGCCAGTCTCTGCTTAGGGCTACATCAACAGCAAACAAACCATAGAGATAGAACTTGCAACTACTTTATTGTGTCAAGTTTCAAAGAGGTAGCACAAACCATGTTTGATTTAGAGTTCCAAATACATGTATCCCTATAGGAGAAAACAGAGTGAAACCTCAAAATGAAACCGGTTACTGCCAATGAACGGTTTCACCTAGAAGAACGAGATTTGGCAAGCCAAGTGGGATTGGTGTACTGATCATTACCTGAAAGTTTCATCAAGATTGGGTGAAAAAGTGTGTGCTGAGATTTCAGGCAACTCGTAGTTTTTTGGAAGCTTGGCAGGCCCTTTCCATGAAAGTGATTCTCGCCAGTTTCTGCTTAGAACTACATCAACAGCAAAAAAACCATAGAGATAGAACTTGAAACTGCTTTATTGTGTCAAGTTTCAAAGAGCTAGCACAAACCGTGTTTGATTTAGAGTTCCAAATACATGTATCCCTATAGGAGAAAACAGAGTGAAACCTCAAGATGAAACCGGTTACTGCCAATGAATGGTTTAACCTAGAAGAACGAGATTTGGCGAGCCAAGTGGGAGTGGTGTAGTGATCATTACCTGAAAGTTTCATCAAGATTGAGTGAAAAAGTGTGTGCTGAGATTTCAGGCAACTCGTAGTTGTTTGGAAGCTTTACAGGCCCTTTCCATGAAAGTGATTCTCGCCAGTCTCTGCTTAGGGCTACATCAACAGCAAACAAACCATAGAGATAGAACTTGAAACTGCTTTATGGTGTCAAGTTTCAAAGCGCTAGCACAAACCGTGTTTGATTTAGAGTTCCAAATACATGTATTCCTATAGGAGAAAACAGAGTGAAACCTCAAAATAAAACCGGTTACTGCCAACGAACGGTTTAACCTAGAAGAACGAGATTTGGCGAGCCAAGTGGGATTGTTGTAATGATCATTACCTGAAAGTTTCATCAAGATTGGGTGAAAAAGTGTGTGCTGAGATTTCAGGCAACTCGTAGTTTTTTGGAAGCTTGGCAGGCCGTTTCCATGAAAGTGATTCTCGCCAGTCTCTGCTTAGGGCTACATCAACAGCAAACAAACCATAGAGATAGAGCTTGAATCTGCTTTATTGTGTCAAGTTTCAAAGAGCTAGCACAAACTGTGTTTGATTTAGAGTTCCAAATACATGTATCCCTATAGGAGAAAACACAGTGAAACCTCAAAATGAAACCGGTTACTGCCAACGAACGGTGTCACCCAGAAGAAGGAGATTTGGCGAGCCAAGTGGGATTGGTGTACTGATCATTACCTGAAAGTTTCATCAAGATTGGGTGAAAAAGTGTGTGCTGAGATTTCAGGCAACTCGTAGTTTTTTGGAAGCTTGGCAGGCCCTTTCCATGAAAGTGATTCTCGCCAGTCTCTGCTTAGGGCTACATCAACAGCAAACAAACCATAGAGATAGAACTTGAAACTACTTTATTGTGTCAAGTTTCAAAGAGCTAGCACAAACCGTGTTTGATTTAGAGTTCCAAATACATGTATCCCTATAGGAGAAAACACAGTGAAACCTCAAAATGAAACCGGTTAATGCCAAGGAACGGATTCACCTAGAAGAACGAAATTTGGCGAGCCAAGTGGGATTGGTGTACTGATCATTACCTGAAAGTTTCATCAAGATTGGGTGAAAAAGTGTGTGCTGAGATTTCAGGCAACTCGTAGTTTTTTGGAAGCTTGGCAGGCCCTTTCAATGAAAGTGATTCCCGCCAGTCTCTGCTTAGGGCTACATCAACAGCAAACAAACCATAGAGATAGAACTTGAAACTGCTTTATTGTGTCAAGTTTCAAAGAGCTAGCACAAACCGTGTTTGATTTAGAGTTCCAAATACATGTATCCCTATAGGAGAAAACAGAGTGAAACCTCAAAATGAAACCGGTTACTGCCAACGAACGGTTTCATCTAGAAGAACGAGATTTGGCGAGCCAAGTGGGATTGGTGTACTGATCATTACCTGAAATTTTCATCAAGATTGGGTGAAAAAGTGTGTGCTGAGATTTCAGGCAACTCGTAGTTTTTTGGAAGCTTGGCAGGCCCTTTCCATGAAAGTGATTCCCGCCAGTCTCTGCTTAGGGCTACATCAACAGCAAACAAACCATAGAGATAGAACTTGAAACTGCTTTATTGTGTCAAGTTTCAAAGAGCTAGCACAAACCGTGTTTGATTTAGAGTTCCAAATACATGTATCCCTATAGGAGAAAACAGAGTGAAACCTCAAAATGAAACCGGTTACTGCCAATGAACGGTTTCACCTAGAAGAACGAGATTTGGCGAGCCAAGTGGGATTGGTGTACTGATCATTACCTGAAAGTTTCATCAAGATTGGGTGAAAAAGTGTGTGCTGAGATTTCAGGCAACTCGTAGTTTTTTGGAAGCTTGGCAGGCCGTTTCCATGAAAGTGATTCTCGCCAGTCTCTTCTTAGAACTACATCACCAGCAAAAAAACCATAGAGATAGAACTTGAAACTGCTTTATTGTGTCAAGTTTCAAAGAGCTAGCACAAACCGTGTTTGATTTAGAGTTCCAAATACATGTATCCCTATAGGAGAAAACAGAGTGAAACCTCAAGATGAAACCGGTTACTGCCAATGAATGGTTTAACCTAGAAGAACGAGATTTGGCGAGCCAAGTGGGATTGGTGTAGTGATCATTACCTGAAAGTTTCATCAAGATTGGGTGAAAAAGTGTGTGCTGAGATTTCAGGCAACTCGTAGTTTTTTGAAAGCTTGGCAGGCCCTTTCCATGAAAGTGATTCTCGCCAGTCTCTGCTTAGGGCTACATCAACAGAAAACAAACCATAGAGATAGAACTTGAAACTGCTTTATGGTGTCAAGTTTCAAACAGCTAGCACAAACCGTGTTTGATTTAGAGTTCCAAATACATGTATCCTTATAGGAGAAAACAGAGTGAAACCTCAAAATGAAACCGGTTACTGCCAACGAACGGTTTCACTTAGAAGAACGAAATTTGGCAAGCCAAGTGGGACTGGTGTACTGATCATTACCTGAAAGTTTCATCAAGATTGGGTGAAAAAGTGTGTGCTGAGATTTCAGGAAACTCGTAGTTGTTTGGAAGCTTTACAGGCCCTTTCCATGAAAGTGATTCTCGCCAGTCTCTGCTTAGGGCTACATCAACAGCAAACAAACCATAGAGATAGAACTTGAAACTGCTTTATGGTGTCAAGTTTCAAAGCGCTAGCACAAACCGTGTTTGATTTAGAGTTCCAAATACATGTATTCCTATAGGAGAAAACAGAGTGAAACCTCAAAATAAAACCGGTTACTGCCAACGAACGGTTTCACCTAGAAGAACGAGATTTGGCGAGCTGAGTGGGATTGGTGTAGTGATCATTACCTGAAAGATTCATCAAGATTTGGTGAAAAAGTGTGTGCTGAGATTTCAGGCAACTCGTAGTTTTTTGGAAGCTTGGCAGGCCGTTTCCATGAAAGTGATTCTCGCCAGTCTCTGCTTAGGGCTACATCAACAGCAAACAAACCATAGAGATAGAGCTTGAATCTGCTTTATTGTGTCAAGTTTCAAAGAGCTAGCACAAACTGTGTTTGATTTAGAGTTCCAAATACATGTATCCCTATAGGAGAAAACAGAGTGAAATCTCAAAATGAAACCGGTTACTGCCAACGAACGGTTTCACCCAGAAGAACGAGATTTGGCGAGCCAAGTGGGATTGGTGTACTGATCATTACCTGAAAGTTTCATCAAGATTGGGTGAAAAAGTGTGTGCTGATATTTCAGGCAACTCGTAGTTTTTTGGAAGCTTGGCAGGCCCTTTCCATGAATGTGATTCTCGCCAGTCTCTGCTTAGGGCTACATCAACAGCAAACAAACCATAGAGATAGAACTTGAAACTACTTTATTGTGTCAAGTTTCAAAGAGCTAGCACAAACCGTGTTTGATTTAGAGTTCCAAATACATGTATCCCTATAGGAGAAAACAGAGTGAAACCTCAAAATGAAACCGGTTACTGCCAAGGAACGGATTCACCTAGAAGAACGAAATTTGGCGAGCCAAGTGGGATTGGTGTACTGATCATTACCTGAAAGTTTCATCAAGATTGGGTGAAAAAGTGTGTGCTGAGATTTCAGGCAACTCGTAGTTTTTTGGAAGCTTGGCAGGCCCTTTCAATGAAAGTGATTCCCGCCAGTCTCTGCTTAGGGCTGCATCAACAGCAAACAAACCATAGAAACAGATCTTGAAACTGCTTTATTGTGTCAAGTTTCAAAGAGCTAGCACAAACCGTGTTTGATTTAGAGTTCCAAATACATGTATCCCTATAGGAGAAAACTGAGTGAAACCTCAAAATGAAACCGGTGTCTGCCAACGAACGGTTTCATCTAGAAGAACGAGATTTGGCGAGCCAAGTGGGATTGGTGTACTGATCATTACCTGAAATTTTCATCGAGATTGGGTGAAAAAGTGTGTGCTGAGATTTCAGGCAACTCGTAGTTTTTTGGAAGCTTGGCAGGCCCTTTCCATGAAAGTGATTCCCGCCAGTCTCTGCTTAGGGCTACATCAACAGCAAACAAACCATAGAGATAGAACTTGAAACTGCTTTATTGTGTCAAGTTTCAAAGACATAGCACAAACCGTGTTTGATTTAGAGTTCCAAATACATGTATCCCTATAGGAGAAAACAGAGTGAAACCTCAAAATGAAACCGGTTACTGCCAACGAACGGTTTCACCTAGAAGAACGAAATTTGGCAAGCCAAGTGGGATTGGTGTACTGATCATTACCTGAAAGTTTCATCAAGATTGGGTGAAAAAGTGTTTGCTGAGATTTCAGGCAACTCGTAGTTTTTTGGAAGCTTGGCAGGCCCTTTCCATGAAAGTGATTCTCGCCAGTCTCTGCTTAGGGCTACATCAACAGCAAACAAACCATAGAGATAGAACTTGAAACTGCTTTATGGTGTCAAGTTTCAAAGAGCTAGCACAAACCGTGTTTGATTTAGAGTTCCAAATACATGTATCCCTATAGGAGAAAACAGAGTAAAACCTCAAAATGAAACCGGTTACTGCCAACGAACGGTTTCACCTAGAAGAACGAAATTTGGCGAGGCAAGTGGGATTGGTGTACTGATCATTACCTGAAAGTTTCATCAAGATTGGGTGAAAAAGTGTGTGCTGAGATTTCAGGCAACTCGTAGTTTTTTGGAAGCTTGGCAGGCCATTTCCATGAAAGTGATTCTCGCCAGTCTCTGCTTAGGGCTACATCAACAGCAAACAAACCATAGAGATAGATCTTGAAACTGCTTTATTGTGTCAAGTTTCAAAGAGCTAGCACAAACCCTGTTTGATTTAGAGTTCCAAATACATGTATCCCTATAGGAGAAAACAGAGTGAAACCTCAAAATGAAACCGGATACTGCCAACGAACGGTTTCACCTAGAAGAACAAAATTTGGCGAGCCAAGTGGGATTGGTGTACTGATCATTACCTGAAAGTTTCATCAAGGTTGGGTGAAAAAGTGTGTGCTGAGATTTCAGGCAACTCATAGTTTTTTGGAAGCTTGGCAGGCCCTTTCCATGAAAGTGATTCTCGCCAGTCTCTGCTTAGGGCTACATCAACAGCAAACAAACCATAGAGATAGAACTTGAAACTGCTTTATGGTGTCAAGTTTCAAAGAGCTAGCACAAACCGTGTTTGATTTAGAGTTCCAAATACATGTATCCCTATAGGAGAAAACAGAGTGAAACCTCAAAATGAAACCGGTTACTGCCAACGAACGGTTTCACCTAGAAGAATGAAATTTGGCGAGCCAAGTGGGATTGGTGTACTGATCATTACCTGAAAGTTTCATCAAGAGTGGGTGAAAAAGTGTGTGCTGAGATTTCAGGCAACTCGTAGTTTTTTGGAAGCTTGGGAGGCCCATTCCATGAAAGTGATTCACGCCAGTCTCTGCTTAGGGCTACATCAACAGCAAACAAACCATAGAGATAGAACTTGAAACTGCTTTATGGTGTCAAGTTTCAAAGAGCTAGCACAAACCGTGTTTGATTTAGAGTTCCAAATACATGTATCCCTATAGGAGAAATCAGAGTGAAACCTCAAAATGAAACCGGTTACTGCCAACGAACGGTTTCACCTAGAAGAACGAAATTTGGCGAGCCAAGTGGGATTGGTGTACTGATCATTACCTGAAAGTTTCATCAAGATTGGGTGAAAAAGTGTGTGCTGAGATTTCAGGCAACTCGTAGTTTTTTGGAAGCTTGGCAGGCCCTTTCCATGAAAGTGATTCTCGCCAGTCTCTGCTTAGGGCTACATCAACAGCAAACAAACCATAGAGATAGAACTTGAAACTGCTTTATGGTGTCAAGTTTCAAAGAGCTAGCACAAACCGTGTTTGATTTAGAGTTCCAAATACATGTATCCCTATAGGAGAAAACAGAGTGAAACCTCAAAATGAAACCGGTTACTGCCAACGAACGGTTTCACCTAGAAGAACGAAATTTGGCGAGCCAAGTGGGATTGGTGTACTGATCATTACCTGAAAGTTTCATCAAGAGTGGGTGAAAAAGTGTGTGCTGAGATTTCAGGCAACTCGTAGTTTTTTGGAAGCTTTGGAGGCCCTTTCCATGAAAGTGATTCACGCCAGTCTCTGCTTAGGGCTACATCAACAGCAAACAAACCATAGAGATAGAACTTGAAACTGCTTTATGGTGTCAAGTTTCAAAGAGCTAGCACAAACCGTGTTTGATTTAGAGTTCCAAATACATGTATCCCTATAGGAGAAAACAGAGTGAAACCTCAAAATGAAACCGGTTACTGCCAACGAACGGTTTCACCTAGAAGAACGAAATTTGGCGAGCCACGTGGGATTGGTGTACTGATCATTACCTGAAAGTTTCATCAAGATTGGGTGAAAAAGTGTGTGCTGAGATTTCCGGCAACTCGTAGTTTTTTGGAAGCTTGGCAGGCCCTTTCCATGAAAGTGATTCTCGCCAGTCTCTGCTTAGGGCTACATCAACAGCAAATAAACCATAGAGATAGAACTTGAAACTGCTTTATGGTGTCAAGTTTCAAAGAGCTAGCACAAACCGTGTTTGATTTAGAGTTCCAAATACATGTATCCCTATAGGAGAAAACAGAGTGAAACCTCAAAATGAAACCGGTTACTGCCAACGAACGGTTTCACCTAGAAGAACGAAATTTGGCGAGCCGAGTGGGATTGGTGTACTGATCATTACCTGAAAGTTTCATCAAGATTGGGTGAAAAAGTGTGTGCTGAGATTTCAGGCAACTCGTAGTTTTTTGGAAGCTTGGCAGGCCCTTTCCATGAAAGTGATTCTCGCCAGTCTCTGCTTAGGGCTACATCAACAGCAAACAAACCATAGAGATAGAACTTGAAACTGCTTTATGGTGTCAAGTTTCAAAGAGCTAGCACAAACCGTGTTTGATTTAGAGTTCCAAATACATGTATCCTTATAGGAGAAAACAGAGTGAAACCTCAAAATGAAACCGGTTACTGCCAACGAACGGTTTCACCTAGAAGAACGAAATTTGGCAAGCCAAGTGGGATTGGTGTACTGATCATTACCTGAAAGTTTCATCAAGATTGGGTGAAAAAGTGTGTGCTGAGATTTCAGGCAACTCGTAGTTTTTTGGAAGCTTGGCAGGCCCTTTCCATGAAAGTGATTCTCGCCAGTCTCTGCTTAGGGCTACATCAACAGCAAACAAACCATAGAGATAGAACTTGAAACTGCTTTATGGTGTCAAGTTTCAAAGAGCTAGCACAAACCGTGTTTGATTTAGAGTTCCAAATACATGTATCCCTATAGGAGAAAACAGAGTAAAACCTCAAAATGAAACCGGTTACTGCCAACGAACGGTTTCACCTAGAAGAACGAAATTTGGCGAGCCAAGTGGGATTGGTGTACTGATCATTACCTGAAAGTTTCATCAAGATTGGGTGAAAAAGTGTGTGCTGAGATTTCAGGCAACTCGTAGTTTTTTGGAAGCTTGGCAGGCCATTTCCATGAAAGTGATTCTCGCCAGTCTCTGCTTAGGGCTACATCAACAGCAAACAAACCATAGAGATAGATCTTGAAACTGCTTTATTGTGTCAAGTTTCAAAGAGCTAGCACAAACCCCGTTTGATTTAGAGTTCCAAATACATGTATCCCTATAGGAGAAAACAGAGTGAAACCTCAAAATGAAACCGGATACTGCCAACGAACGGTTTCACCTAGAAGAACAAAATTTGGCGAGCCAAGTGGGATTGGTGTACTGATCATTACCTGAAAGTTTCATCAAGATTGGGTGAAAAAGTGTGTGCTGAGATTTCAGGCAACTCATAGTTTTTTGGAAGCTTGGCAGGCCCTTTCCATGAAAGTGATTCTCGCCAGTCTCTGCTTAGGGCTACATCAACAGCAAACAAACCATAGAGATAGAACTTGAAACTGCTTTATGGTGTCAAGTTTCAAAGAGCTAGCACAAACCGTGTTTGATTTAGAGTTCCAAATACATGTATCCCTATAGGAGAAAACAGAGTGAAACCGCAAAATGAAACCGGTTACTGCCAAAGAACGGTTTCACCTAGAAGAACGAAATTTGGCGAGCCGAGTGGGATTTGTGTACTGATCATTATCTGAAAGTTTCATCAAGATTGGGTGAAAAAGTGTGTGCTGAGATTTCAGGCAACTCGTAGTTTTTTGGAAGCTTGGCAGGCCCTTTCCATGAAAGTGATTCTCGCCAGTCTCTGCTTAGGGCTACATCAACAGCAAACAAACCATAGAGATAGAACTCGAAACTGCTTTATTGTGTCAAGTTTCAAAGAGCTAGCAGAAACCGTGTTTGATTTAGAGTTCCAAATACATGTATCCCTATAGGAGAAAACAGAGTGAAACCTCAAAATGAAACCGGTTACTGCCAACGAACGGTTTCACCTAGAAGAACGAAATTTGGCGAGCCGAGTGGGATTGGTGTACTGATCATTACCTGAAAGTTTCATCAAGATTGGGTGAAAAAGTGTGTGCTGAGATTTCAGGCAACTCGTAGTTTTTTGGAAGCTTGGCAGGCCCTTTCCATGAAAGTGATTCTCGCCAGTCTCTGCTTAGGGCTACATCAACAGCAAACAAACCATAGAGATAGAACTTGAAACTGCTTTATGGTGTCAAGTTTCAAAGAGCTAGCACAAACCGTGTTTGATTTAGAGTTCCAAATACATGTATCCTTATAGGAGAAAACAGAGTGAAACCTCAAAATGAAACCGGTTACTGCCAACGAACGGTTTCACCTAGAAGAACGAAATTTGGCAAGCCAAGTGGGATTGGTGTACTGATCATTACCTGAAAGTTTCATCAAGATTGGGTGAAAAAGTGTGTGCTGTGATTTCAGGCAACTCGTAGTTTTTTGGAAGCTTGGCAGGCCCTTTCGCTGAAAGTGATTCTCGCCAGTCTCTGCTTAGGGCTACATCAACAGCAAACAAACCATAGAGATAGAACTTGAAACTGCTTTATGGTGTCAAGTTTCAAAGAGCTAGCACAAACCGTGTTTGATTTAGAGTTCCAAATACATGTATCCCTATAGGAGAAAACAGAGTAAAACCTCAAAATGAAACCGGTTACTGCCAACGAACGGTTTCACCTAGAAGAACGAAATTTGGCGAGCCAAGTGGGATTGGTGTACTGATCATTACGTGAAAGTTTCATCAAGATTGGGTGAAAAAGTGTGTGCTGAGATTTCAGGCAACTCGTAGTTTTTTGGAAGCTTGGCAGGCCATTTCCATGAAAGTGATTCTCGCCAGTCTCTGCTTAGGGCTACATCAACAGCAAACAAACCATAGAGATAGAACTTGAAACTGCTTTATGGTGTCAAGTTTCAAAGAGCTAGCAGAAACCGTGTTTGATTTAGAGTTCCAAATACATGTATCCCTATAGGAGAAAACAGAGTGAAACCTCAAAATGAAACCGGTTACTGCCAACGAAGGGTTTCACCTAGAAGAACGAAATTTGGCGAGCCAAGTGGGATTGGTGTACTGATCATTACCTGAAAGTTTCATCAAGAGTGGGTGAAAAAGTGTGTGCTGAGATTTCAGGCAACTCATAGTTTTTTGGAAGCTTGGCAGGCCCTTTCCATGAAAGTGATTCTCGCCAGTCTCTGCTTAGGGCTACATCAACAGCAAACAAACCATAGAGATAGAACTCGAAACTGCTTTATTGTGTCAAGTTTCAAAGAGCCAGCAGAAACCGTGTTTGATTTAGAGTTCCAAATACATGTATCCCTATAGGAGAAAACAGAGTGAAACCTCAAAATGAAACCGGTTACTGCCAACGAACGGTTTCACCTAGAAGAACGAAATTTGGCGAGCCGAGTGGGATTGGTGTACTGATCATTACCTGAAAGTTTCATCAAGAGTGGGTGAAAAAGTGTGTGCTGAGATTTCAGGCAACTCGTACTTGTTTTGGAAGCTAGGCAGGCCCTTTCCATGAAAGTGATTCTCGCCAGTCTCTGCTTAGGGCTACATCAACAGCAAACAAACCATAGAGATAGAACTTGAAACTGCTTTATGGTGTCAAGTTTCAAAGAGCTAGCACAAACCCTGTTTGATTTAGAGTTCCAAATACATGTATCCCTATAGGAGAAAACAGAGTGAAACTTCAAAATGAAACCGGTTACTGCCAACGAACGGTTTCACCTAGAAGAACGAAATTTGGCGAGCCAAGTGGGATTGGTGTACTGATCATTACCTGAAAGTTTCATCAAGATTGGGTGAAAAAGTGTGTGCTGAGATTACAGGCAACTCGTAGTTTTTTGGAAGCTTGGCAGGCCCTTTCCATAAAAGTGATTCTCGCCAGTCTCTGCTTAGGGCTACATCAACAGCAAACAAACCATAGAGATAGAACTTGAAACTGCTTTATGGTGTCAAGTTTCAAAGAGCTAGCACAAACCGTGTTTGATTTAGAGTTCCAAATACCTGTATCCCTATAGGAGAAAACAGAATGAAACCTCAAAATGAAACCGGTTACTGCCAACGAACGGTTTCACCTAGAAGAACGAAATTTGGCGAGCCAAGTGGGATTGGGGTACTGATCATTACCTGAAAGTTTCATCAAGATTGGGTGAAAAAGTGTGTGCTGAGATTTCAGGCAACTCGTAGTTTTTTGGAAGCTTGGCAGGCCCTTTCCATGAAAGTGATTCTCGCCAGTCTCTGCTTAGAGCTACATCAACAGCAAACAAACCATAGAGATAGAACTTGAAACTGCTTTATGGTGTCAAGTTTCAAAGAGCTAGCACAAACCGTGTTTGATTTAGAGTTCCAAATACATGTATCCCTATAGGAGAAAACAGAGTGAAACCTCAAAATGAAACCGGTTACTGCCAACGAACGGTTTCACCTAGAAGAACGAAATTTGGCTAGCCGAGTGGGATTGGTGTACTGATCATTACCTGAAAGTTTCATCAAGAGTGGGTGAAAAAGTGTGTGCTGAGATTTCAGGCAACTCGTAGTTTTTTGGAAGCTTGGCAGGCCCTTTCCATGAAAGTGATTCTCGCCAGTCTCTGCTTAGGGCTACATCAACAGCAAACAAACCATAGAGATAGAACTTGAAACTGCTTTATGGTGTCAAGTTTCAAAGAGCTAGCACAAACCGTGTTTGATTTAGAGTTCCAAATACATGTATCCCTATAGGAGAAAACAGAGTGAAACCTCAAAATGAAACCGGTTACTGCCAACGAACGGTTTCACCTAGAAGAACGAAATTTGGCGAGCCAAGTGGGATTGGTGTACTGATCATTACCTGAAAGTTTCATCAAGATTGGGTGAAAAAGTGGGTGCTGAGATTTCAGGAAACTCGTAGTTTTTTGGAAGCTTGGCAGGCCCTTTCCATGAAAGTGATTCTCGCCAGTCTCTGCTTAGGGCTACATCAACAGCAAACAAACCATAGAGATAGAACTTGAAACTGCTTTATGGTGTCAAGTTTCAAAGAGCTAGCACAAACCGTGTTTGATTTAGAGTTCCAAATACATGTATCCCTATAGGAGAAAACAGAGTGAAACCTCAAAATGAAACCGGTTACTGCCAACGAACGGTTTCACCTAGAAGAACGAAATTTGGCGAGCCAAGTGGGATTGGTGTACTGATCATTACCTGAAAGTTTCATCAAGATTGGGTGAAAAAGTGTGTGATGAGATTTCAGGCAACTCGTAGTTTTTTGGAAGCTTGGCAGGCCCTTTCCATGAAAGTGATTCTCGCCAGTCTCTGCTTAGGGCTACATCAACAGCAAACAAACCATAGAGATAGAACTTGAAACTGCTTTATGGTGTCAAGTTTCAAAGAGCTAGCACAAACCGTGTTTGATTTAGAGTTCCAAATACATGTATCCCTATAGGAGAAAACAGAGTGAAACCTCAAAATGCAACCGGTTACTGCCAACGAACGGTTTCACCTAGAAGAACGAAATTTGGCGAGCCGAGTGGGATTTGTGTACTGATCATTATCTGAAAGTTTCATCAAGATTGGGTGAAAAAGTGTGTGATGAGATTTCAGGCAACTCGTAGTTTTTTGGAAGCTTGGCAGGCCCTTTCCATGAAAGTGATTCTCGCCAGTCTCTGCTTAGGGCTACATCAACAGCAAACAAACATAGAGATAGAACTCGAAACTGCTTTATTGTGTCAAGTTTCAAAGAGCTAGCAGAAACCGTGTTTGATTTAGAGTTCCAAAATACATGTATCCCTATAGGAGAAAACAGAGTGAAACCTCAAAATGAAAACCGGTTACTGTCAACGAACGGTTTCACCTAGAAGAACGAAATTTGGCGAGCCGAGTGGGATTGGTGTACTGATCATTACCTGAAAGTTTCATCAAGATTGGGTGAAAAAGTGTGTGCTGAGATTTCAGGCAACTCGTAGTTTTTGGAAGCTTGGCAGGCCCTTTCCATGAAAGTGATTCTCGCCAGTCTCTGCTTAGGGCTACATCAACAGCAAACAAACCATAGAGATAGAACTTGAAACTGCTTTATGGTGTCAAGTTTCAAAGAGCTAGCACAAACCGTGTTTGATTTAGAGTTCCAAATACATGTATCCTTATAGGAGAAAACAGAGTGAAACCTCAAAATGAAACCGGTTACTGCCAACGAACGGTTTCACCTAGAAGAACGAAATTTGGCAAGCCAAGTGGGATTGGTGTACTGATCATTACCTGAAAGTTTCATCAAGATTGGGTGAAAAAGTGTGTGCTGAGATTTCAGGCAACTCGTAGTTTTTTGGAAGCTTGGCAGGCCCTTTCCATGAAAGTGATTCTCGCCAGTCTCTGCTTAGGGCTACATCAACAGCAAACAAACCATAGAGATAGAACTTGAAACTGCTTTATGGTGTCAAGTTTCAAAGAGCTAGCACAAACCGTGTTTGATTTAGAGTTCCAAATACATGTATCCCTATTGGAGAAAACAGAGTGAAACCTCAAAATGAAACCGGTTACTGCCAACGAACGGTTTCACCTAGAAGAACGAAATGTGGCGAGCCAAGTAGGATTGGTGTACTGATCATTACCTGAAAGTTTCATCAAGATTGGGTGAAAAAGTGTGTGCTGAGATTTCAGGCAACTCGTAGTTTTTTGGAAGCTTGGCAGGCCCTTTCCATGAAAGTGATTCTCGCCAGTCTCTGCTTAGGGCTACATCAACAGCAAACAAACCATAGAGATAGAACTCGAAACTGCTTTATTGTGTCAAGTTTCAAAGAGCTAGCAGAAACCGTGTTTGATTTAGAGTTCCAAATACATGTATCCCTATAGGAGAAAACAGAGTGAAACCTCAAAATAAAACCGGTTACTGCCAACGAACGGTTTCACCTAGAAAGAACGAAATTTGGCGAGCCGAGTGGGATTGGTGTACTGATCATTACCTGAAAGTTTCATCAAGATTGGGTGAAAAAGTGTGTGCTGAGATTTCAGGCAACTCGTAGTTTTTTGGAAGCTTGGCAGGCCCTTTCCATGAAAGTGATTCTCGCCAGTCTCTGCTTAGGGCCACATCAACAGCAAACAAACCATAGAGATAGAACTTGAAACTGCTTTATGGTGTCAAGTTTCAAAGAGCTAGCACAAACCGTGTTTGATTTAGAGTTCCAAATACATGTATCCTTATAGGAGAAAACAGAGTGAAACCTCAAAATGAAACCGGTTACTGCCAACGAACGGTTTCACCTAGAAGAACGAAATTTGCAAGCCAAGTGGGATTGGTGTACTGATCATTACCTGAAAGTTTCATCAAGATTGGGTGAAAAAGTGTGTGCTGAGATTTCAGGCAACTCGTAGTTTTTTGGAAGCTTGGCAGGCCCTTTCCATGAAAGTGATTCTCGCCAGTCTCTGCTTAGGGCTACATCAACAGCAAACAAACCATAGAGATAGAACTTGAAACTGCTTTATGGTGTCAAGTTTCAAAGAGCTAGCACAAACCGTGTTTGATTTAGAGTTCCAAATACATGTATCCCTATAGGAGAAAACAGAGTAAAACCTCAAAATGAAACCGGTTACTGCCAACGAACGGTTTCACCTAGAAGAACGAAATTTGGCGAGCCAAGTGGGATTGGTGTACTGATCATTACCTGAAAGTTTCATCAAGATTGGGTGAAAAAGTGTGTGCTGAGATTTCAGGCAACTCGTAGTTTTTTGGAAGCTTGGCAGGCCATTTCCATGAAAGTGATTCTCGCCAGTCTCTGCTTAGGGCTACATCAACAGCAAACAAACCATAGAGATAGAACTTGAAACTGCTTTATGGTGTCAAGTTTCAAAGAGCTAGCACAAACCGTGTTTGATTTAGAGTTCCAAATACATGTATCCCTATAGGAGAAAACAGAGTGAAACCTCAAAATGAAACCGGTTACTGCCAACGAACGGTTTCACCTAGAAGAACGAAATTTGGCGAGCCAAGTGGGATTGGTGTACTGATCATTACCTGAAAGTTTCATCAAGAGTGGGTGAAAAAGTGTGTGCTGAGATTTCAGGCAACTCATAGTTTTTTGGAAGCTTGGCAGGCCCTTTCCATGAAAGTGATTCTCGCCAGTCTCTGCTTAGGGCTACATCAACAGCAAACAAACCATAGAGATAGAACTCGAAACTGCTTTATTGTGTCAAGTTTCAAAGAGCCAGCAAAAACCGTGTTTGATTTAGAGTTCCAAATACATGTATCCCTATAGGAGAAAACAGAGTGAAACCTCAAAATGAAACCGGTTACTGCCAACGAACGGTTTCACCTAGAAGAACGAAATTTGGCGAGCCGAGTGGGATTGGTGTACTGATCATTACCTGAAAGTTTCATCAAGAGTGGGTGAAAAAGTGTGTGCTGAGATTTCAGGCAACTCGTAGTTGTTTTGGAAGCTAGGCAGGCCCTTTCCATGAAAGTGATTCTCGCAAGTCTCTGCTTAAGGCTACATCAACAGCAAACAAACCATAGAGATAGAACTTGAAACTGCTTTATGGTGTCAAGTTTCAAAGAGCTAGCACAAACCGTGTTTGATTTAGAGTTCCAAATACATGTATCCCTATAGGAGAAAACAGAGTGAAACTTCAAAATGAAACCGGTTACTGCCAACGAACGGTTTCACCTAGAAGAACGAAATTTGGCGAGCCAAGTGGGATTGGTGTACTGATCATTACCTGAAAGTTTCATCAAGATTGGGTGAAAAAGTGTGTGCTGACATTACAGGCAACTCGTAGTTTTTTGGAAGCTTGGCAGGCCCTTTCCATAAAAGTGATTCTCGCCAGTCTCTGCTTAGGGCTACATCAACAGCAAACAAACCATAGTGATAGAACTTGAAACTGCTTTATGGTGTCAAGTTTCAAAGAGCTAGCACAAACCGTGTTTGATTTAGAGTTCCAAATACCTGTATCCCTATAGGAGAAAACAGAGTGAAACCTCAAAATGAAACCGGTTACTGCCAACGAACGGTTTCACCTAGAAGAACGAAATTTGGCGAGCCAAGTGGGATTGGTGTACTGATCATTACCTGAAAGTTTCATCAAGATTGGGTGAAAAAGTGTGTGCTGAGATTTCAGGCAACTCGTAGTTTTTTGGAAGCTTGGCAGGCCCTTTCCATGAAAGTGATTCTCGCCAGTCTCTGCTTAGAGCTACATCAACAGCAAACAAACCATAGAGATAGAACTTGAAACTGCTTTATGGTGTCAAGTTTCAAAGAGCTAGCACAAACCGTGTTTGATTTAGAGTTCCAAATACATGTATCCCTATAGGAGAAAACAGAGTGAAACCTCAAAATGAAACCGGTTACTGCCAACGAACGGTTTCACCTAGAAGAACGAAATTTGGCTAGCCGAGTGGGATTGGTGTACTGATCATTACCTGAAAGTTTCATCAAGAGTGGGTGAAAAAGTGTGTGCTGAGATTTCAGGCAACTCGTAGTTTTTTGGAAGCTTGGCAGGCCCTTTCCATGAAAGTGATTCTCGCCAGTCTCTGCTTAGGGCTACATCAACAGCAAACAAACCATAGAGATAGAACTTGAAACTGCTTTATGGTGTCAAGTTTCAAAGAGCTAGCACAAACCGTGTTTGATTTAGAGTTCCAAATACATGTATCCCTATAGGAGAAAACAGAGTGAAACCTCAAAATGCAACCGGTTACTGCCAACGAACGGTTTCACCTAGAAGAACGAAATTTGGCGAGCCAAGTGGGATTGGTGTACTGATCATTACCTGAAAGTTTCATCAAGATTGGGTGAAAAAGTGTGTGATGAGATTTCAGGCAACTCGTAGTTTTTTGGAAGCTTGGCAGGCCCTTTCCATGAAAGTGATTCTCGCCAGTCTCTGCTTAGGGCTACATCAACAGCAAACAAACCATAGAGATAGAACTTGAAACTGCTTTATGGTGTCAAGTTTCAAAGAGCTAGCACAAACCGTGTTTGATTTAGAGTTCCAAATACATGTATCCCTATAGGAGAAAACAGAGTGAAACCTCAAAATGAAACCGGTTACTGCCAACGAACGGTTTCACCTAGAAGAACGAAATTTGGCGAGCCAAGTGCGATTGGTGTACTGATCATTACCTGAAAGTTTCATCAAGATTGGGTGAAAAAGTGTGTGCTGAGATTTCAGGCAACTCGTAGTTTTTTGGAAGCTTGGCAGGCCCTTTCCATGAAAGTGATTCTCGCCAGTCTCTGCTTAGGGCTACATCAACAGCAAACAAACTATAGAGATAGAACTTGAAACTGCTTTATGGTGTCAAGTTTCAGAGAGCTAGCACAAACCGTGTTTGATTTAGAGTTCCAAATACATGTATCCCTATAGGAGAAAACAGAGTGAAACCTCAAAATGAAACCGGTTACTGCCAACGAACGGTTTCACCTAGAAGAATGAAATTTGGCGAGCCAAGTGGGATTGGGGTACTGATCATTACCTGAAAGTTTCATCAAGATTGGGTGAAAAAGTGTTTGCTGAGATTTCAGGAAACTCGTAGTTTTTTGGAAGCTTGGCAGGCCCTTTCCATGAAAGTGATTCTCGCCAGTCTCTGCTTAGGGCTACATCAACAGCAAACAAACCATAGAGATAGAACTTGAAACTGCTTTATGGTGTCAAGTTTCAAAGAGCTAGCACAAACCGTGTTTGATTTAGAGTTCCAAATACATGTATCCCTATAGGAGAAAACAGAGTGAAACCTCAAAATGAAACCAGTTACTGCCAACGAACGGTTTCACCTAGAAGAACGAAATTTAGCGAGCCAAGTGGGATTGGTGTACTGATCATTACCTGAAAGTTTCATCAAGAGTGGGTGAAAAAGTGTGTGCTGAGATTTCAGGCAACTCGTAGTTGTTTTGGAAGCTTGGCAGGCCCTTTCCATGAAAGTGATTCTCGCCAGTCTCTGCTTAGGGCTACATCAACAGCAAACAAACCATAGAGATAGAACTTGAAACTGCTTTATGGTGTCAAGTTTCAAAGAGCTAGCACAAACCGTGTTTGATTTAGAGTTCCAAATACATGTATCCCTGTAGGAGAAAACAGAGTGAAACTTCAAAATGAAACCGGTTACTGCCAACGAACAGTTTCACCAAGAAGAACGAAATTTGGCGAGCCAAGTGGGATTGGTGTACTGATCATTACCTGAAAGTTTCATCAAGATTGGGTGAAAAAGTGTGTGCTGAGATTTCAGGCAACTCGTAGTTTTTTGGAAGCTTGGCAGGCCCTTTCCATAAAAGTGATTCTCGCCAGTCTCTGCTTAGGGCTACATCAACAGCAAACAAACCATAGAGATACAACTTGAAACTGCTTTATGGTGTCAAGTTTCAAAGAGCTAGCACAAACCGTGTTTGATTTAGAGTTCCAAATACATGTATCCCTATAGGAGAAAACAGAGTGAAACCTCAAAATGAAACCGGTTACTGCCAACGAACGGTTTCACCTAGAAGAACGAAATTTGGCGAGCCAAGTGGGATTGGTGTACTGATCATTACCTGAAAGTTTCATCAAGATTGGGTGAAAAAGTGTGTGCTGAGATTTCAGGCAACTCGTAGTTTTTTTGGAAGCTTGGCAGGCCCTTTCCATGAAAGTGATTCTCGCCAGTCTCTGCTTAGGGCTACATCAACAGCAAACAAACCATAGAGATAGAACTTGAAACTGCTTTATGGTGTCAAGTTTCAAAGAGCTAGCACAAACCGTGTTTGATTTAGAGTTCCAAATACATGTATCCCTATAGGAGAAAACAGAGTGAAACCTCAAAATGAAACCGGTTACTGCCAACGAACGGTTTCACCTAGAAGAACGAAATTTGGCGAGCCAAGTGGGGATTGGTGTACTGATCATTACCTGAAAGTTTCATCAAGAGTGGGTGAAAAAGTGTGTGCTGAGATTTTAGGCAACTCGTAGTTTTTTGGAAGCTTGGCAGGCCCTTTCCATCAAAGTGATTCTCGCCAGTCTCTGCTTAGGGCTACATCAACAGCAAATAAACCATAGAGATAGAACTTGAAACTGCTTTATGGTGTCAAGTTTCAAAGAGCTAGCACAAACCGTGTTTGATTTAGAGTTCCAAATACATGTATCCCTATAGGAGAAAACAGAGTGAAACCTCAAAATGAAACCGGTTACTGCCAACGAACGGTTTCATCTAGAAGAACGAAATTTGGCGAGCCAAGTGGGATTGGTGTACTGATCATTACCTGAAAGTTTCATCAAGATTGGGTGAAAAAGTGTGTGCTGAGATTTCAGGCAACTCGTAGATTTTGGAAGCTTGGCAGGCCCTTTCCATGAAAGTGATTCTCGCCAGTCTCTGCTTAGGGCTACATCAACAGCAAACAAACCATAGAGATACAACTTGAAACTGCTTTATGGTGTCAAGTTTCAAAGAGCTAGCACAAACCGTGTTTGATTTAGAGTTCCAAATACATGTATCCCTATAGGAGAAAACAGAGTGAAACCTCAAAATGAAACCGGTTACTGCCAACGAACGGTTTCACCTAGAAGAATGAAATTTGGCGAGCCAAGTGGGATTGGGGTACTGATCATTACCTGAAAGTTTCATCAAGATTGGGTGAAAAAGTGTTTGCTGAGATTTCAGGAAACTCGTAGTTTTTTGGAAGCTTGGCAGGCCCTTTCCATGAAAGTGATTCTCGCCAGTCTCTGCTTAGGGCTACATCAACAGCAAACAAACCATAGAGATAGAACTTGAAACTGCTTTATGGTGTCAAGTTTCAAAGAGCTAGCACAAACCGTGTTTGATTTAGAGTTCCAAATACATGTATCCCTATAGGAGAAAACAGAGTGAAACCTCAAAATGAAACCGGTTACTGCCAACGAACCGTTTCACCTAGAAGAACGAAATTTGGCGAGCCAAGTGCGATTGGTGTACTGATCATTACCTGAAAGTTTCATCAAGATTGGGTGAAAAAGTGTGTGCTGAGATTTCAGGCAACTCGTAGTTTTTTGGAAGCTTGGCAGGCCCTTTCCATGAAAGTGATTCTCGCCAGTCTCTGCTTAGGGCTACATCAACAGCAAACAAACCATAGAGATAGAACTTGAAACTGCTTTATGGTGTCAAGTTTCAAAAAGCTAGCACAAACCGTGTTTGATTTAGATTTCCAAATACATGTATCCCTATAGGAGAAAACAGAGTGAAACCTCAAAATGAAACCGGTTACTGCCAACGAACGGTTTCACCTAGAAGAACGAAATTTAGCGAGCCAAGTGGGATTGGTGTACTGATCATTACCTGAAAGTTTCATCAAGAGTGGGTGAAAAAGTGTGTGCTGAGATTTCAGGCAACTCGTAGTTGTTTTGGAAGCTTGGCAGGCCCTTTCCATGAAAGTGATTCTCGCCAGTCTCTGCTTAGGGCTACATCAACAGCAAACAAACCATAGAGATAGAACTTGAAACTGCTTTATGGTGTCAAGTTTCAAAGAGCTAGCACAAACCGTGTTTGATTTAGAGTTCCAAATACATGTATCCCTGTAGGAGAAAACAGAGTGAAACTTCAAAATGAAACCGGTTACTGCCAACGAACAGTTTCACCAAGAAGAACGAAATTTGGCGAGCCAAGTGGGATTGGTGTACTGATCATTACCTGAAAGTTTCATCAAGATTGGGTGAAAAAGTGTGTGCTGAGATTTCAGGCAACTCGTAGTTTTTTGGAAGCTTGGCAGGCCCTTTCCATAAAAGTGATTCTCGCCAGTCTCTGCTTAGGGCTACATCAACAGCAAACAAACCATAGAGATACAACTTGAAACTGCTTTATGGTGTCAAGTTTCAAAGAGCTAGCACAAACCGTGTTTGATTTAGAGTTCCAAATACATGTATCCCTATAGGAGAAAACAGAGTGAAACCTCAAAATGAAACCGGTTACTGCCAACGAACGGTTTCACCTAGAAGAACGAAATTTGGCGAGCCAAGTGGGATTGGTGTACTGATCATTACCTGAAAGTTTCATCAAGATTGGGTGAAAAAGTGTGTGCTGAGATTTCCGGCAACTCGTAGATTTTTGGAAGCTTGGCAGGACCTTTCCATGAAAGTGATTCTCGCCAGTCTCTGCTTAGGGCTACATCAACAGCAAACAAACCATAGAGATAGAACTTGAAACTGCTTTATGGTGTCAAGTTTCAAAGAGCTAGCACAAACCGTGTTTGATTTAGAGTTCCAAATACATGTATCCCTATAGGAGAAAACAGAGTGAAACCTCAAAATGAAACCGGTTACTGCCAACGAACGGTTTCACCTAGAAGAATGAAATTTGGCGAGCCAAGTGGGATTGGGGTACTGATCATTACCTGAAAGTTTCATCAAGATTGGGTGAAAAAGTGTGTGCTGAGATTTCAGGCAACTCGTAGTTTTTTGGAAGCTTGGCAGGCCCTTTCCATGAAAGTGATTCTCGCCAGTCTCTGCTTAGGGCTACATCAACAGCAAACAAATCATAGAGAAAGAACTTGAAACTGCTTTATGGTGTCAAGTTTCAAGGAGCTAGCACAAACCGTGTTTGATTTAGAGTTCCAAATACATGTATCCCTATAGGAGAAAACAGAGTGAAACCTCAAAATGAAACCGGTTACTGCCAACGAACGGTTTCACCTAGAAGAACGAAATTTGGCGAGCCAAGTGGGATTGGTGTACTGATCATTACCTGAAAGTTTCATCAAGAGTGGGTGAAAAAGTGTGTGCTGAGATTTCAGGCAACTCGTAGTTTTTGGAAGCTTGGCAGGCCCTTTCCATGAAAGTGATTCTCGCCAGTCTCTGCTTAGGGCTACATCAACAGCAAACAAACCATAGAGATAGAAATTGAAACTGCTTTATGGTGTCAAGTTTCAAAGAGCTAGCACAAACCGTGTTTTATTTAGAGTTCCAAATACATGTATCCCTATAGGAGAAAACAGAGTGAAACCTCAAAATGCAACCGGTTACTGCCAACGAACGGTTTCACCTAGAAGAACGAAATTTGGCGAGCCAAGTGGGATTGGTGTCCTGATCATTACCTGAAAGTTTCATCAAGATTGGGTGAAAAAGTGTGTGCTGAGATTTCAGGCAACTCGTAGTTTTTTGGAAGCTTGGCAGGCCCTTTCCATGAAAGTGATTCTCGCCAGTCTCTGCTTAGGGCTACATCAACAGCAAACAAACCATAGAGATAGAACTTGAAACTGCTTTATGGTGTCAAGTTTCAAAGAGCTAGCACAAACCGTGTTTGATTTCGAGTTCCAAATACATGTATCCCTATAGGAGAAAACAGAGTGAAACCTCAAAATGAAACCGGTTACTGCCAACGAACGGTTTCACCTAGAAGAACGAAATTTGGTAAGCCAAGTGGGATTGGTGTACTGATCATTACCTGAAAGTTTCATCAAGATTGGGTGAAATAGTGTGTGCTGAGATTTCAGGCAACTCGTAGTTTTTTGGAAGCTTGGCAGGCCCTTTCCATGAAAGTGATTCTCGCCAGTCTCTGCTTAGGGCTACATCAACAGCAAACAAACCATAGAGATAGAACTTGAAACTGCTTTATGGTGTCAAGTTTCAAAGAGCTAGCACAAACCGTGTTTGATTTAGAGTTCCAAATACATGTATCCCTATAGGAGAAAACAGAGTGAAACCTCAAAATGAAACCGGTTACTGCCAACGAACGGTTTCACCTAGAAGAACGAAATTTGGCGAGCCAAGTGCGATTGGTGTACTGATCATTACCTGAAAGTTTCATCAAGATTGGGTGAAAAAGTGTGTGCTGAGATTTCAGGCAACTCGTAGTTTTTTGGAAGCTTGGCAGGCCCTTTCCATGAAAGTGATTCTCGCCAGTCTCTGCTTAGGGCTACATCAACAGCAAACAAACCATAGAGATAGAACTTGAAACTGCTTTATGGTGTCAAGTTTCAAAGAGCTAGCACAAACCGTGTTTGATTAAGAGTTCCAAATACATGTATCCCTATAGGAGAAAACAGAGTGAAACCTCAAAATGAAACCGGTTACTGCCAACGAACGGTTTCACCTAGAAGAACGAAATTTGGCGAGCCGAGTGGGATTGGTGTACTGATCATTATCTGAAAGTTTCATCAAGATTGGGTGAAAAAGTGTGTGCTGAGATTTCAGGCAACTCGTAGTTTTTTGGAAGCTTGGGAGGCCCTTTCCATGAAAGTGATTCTCGCCAGTCTCTGCTTAGGGCTACATCAACAGCAAACAAACCATAGAGATAGAACTTGAAACTGCTTTGGTGTCAAGTTTCAAAGAGCTAGCACAAACCGTGTTTGATTTAGAGATCCAAATACATGTATCCCTATAAAAGAAAACAGAGTGAAACCTCAAAATGAAACCGGTTACTGCCAACGAACGGTTTCACCTAGAAGAATGAAATTTGGCGAGCCAAGTGGGATTGGTGTACTGATCATTACCTGAAAGTTTCATCAAGATTGGGTGAAAAAGTGTGTGCTGAGATTTAAGGCAACTCGTAGTTTTTTGGAAGCTTGGCAGGCTCTTTCCATGAAAGTGATTCTCGCCAGTCTCTGCTTAGGGCTACATCAACAGCAAACAAACCATAGAGATAGAACTTGAAACTGCTTTATGGTGTCAAGTTTCAAAGAGCTATCACAAACCGTGTTTGATTTAGAGTTCCAAATACATGTATCCCTATAGGAGAAAACAGAGTGAAACCTCAAAATGAAACCGGTTACTGCCAACGAACGGTTTCACCTAGAAGATCGAAATTTGGTGAGCCAAGTGGGATTGGTGTACTGATCATTACCTGAAAGTTTCATCAAGATTGGGTGAAAAAGTGTGTGCTGAGATTTCAGGCAACTCGTAGTTTTTTGGAAGCTTGGCAGGCCCTTTGCATGAAAGTGATTCTCGCCAGTCTCTGCGTAGGGCTACATCAACAGCAAACAAACCATAGAGATAGAACTTGAAACTGCTTTATGGTGTCAAGTTTCAAAGAGCTAGCACAAACCGTGTTTGATTTAGAGTTCCAAATACATGTATCCCTATAGGAGAAAACAGAGTGAAACCTCAAAATGAAACCGGTTACTGCCAACGAACGGTTTCACCTAGAAGAACGAAATTTGGTGAGCCGAGTGGGATTGGTGTACTGATCATTATCTGAAAGTTTCATCAAGATTGGGTGAAAAAGTGTGTGCTGAGATTTCAGGCAACTCGTAGTTTTTTGGAAGCTTGGGAGGCCCTTTCCATGAAAGTGATTCTCGCCAGTCTCTGCTTAGGGCTACATCAACAGCAAACAAACCATAGAGATAGAACTTGAAACTGCTTTATGGTGTCAAGTTTCAAAGAGCTAGCACAAAGCTTGTTTGATTTAGAGTTCCAAATACATGTATGCCTATAGGAGAAAACAGAGTGAAACCTCAAAATGAAACCGGTTACTGCCAACGAACGGTTTCACCTAGAAGAACGAAATTTGGCGAGCCAAGTGGGATTGGTGTACTGATCACTACCTGAAAGTTTCATCAAGATTGGGTGAAAAAGTGTGTGCTGAGATTTCAGGCAACTCGTAGATTTTGGAAGCTTGGCAGGCCCTTTCCATGAAAGTAATTCTCGCCAGTCTCTGCTTAGGGCTACATCAACAGCAAACAAACCATAGAGATAGAACTTGAAACTGCTTTATGGTGTCAAGTTTCAAAGAGCTAGCACAAACCGTGTTTGATTTAGAGTTCCAAATACATGTATCCCTATAGGAGAAAACAGAGTGAAACCTCAAAATGAAACCGGTTACTGCCAACGAACGGTTTCACCTAGAAGAACGAAATTTGGCGAGCCAAGTGGGATTGGTGTACTGATCATTACCTGAAAGTTTCATCAAGATTGGGTGAAAAAGTGTGTGCTGAGATTTCAGGCAACTCGTAGTTTTTTGGAAGCTTGGCAGGCCCTTTCCATGAAAGTGATTCTCGCCAGTCTCTGCTTAGGGCTACATCAACAGCAAACAAACTATAAGAGATAGAACTTGAAACTGCTTTATGGTGTCAAGTTTCAAAGAGCTAGCACAAACCGTGTTTGATTTAGAGTTCCAAATACATGTATCCCTATAGGAGAAAACAGAGTGAAACCTCAAAATGAAACCGCTTACTGCCAACGAACGGTTTCACCTAGAAGAATGAAATTTGGCGAGCCAAGTGGGATTGGGGTACTGATCATTACCTGAAAGTTTCATCAAGATTGGGTGAAAAAGTGTTTGCTGAGATTTCAGGAAACTCGTTGTTTTTTGGAAGCTTGGCAGGCCCTTTCCATGAAAGTGATTCTCGCCAGTCTCTGCTTAGGGCTACATCAACAGCAAACAAACCATAGAGATAGAACTTGAAACTGCTTTATGGTGTCAAGTTTCAAAGAGCTAGCACAAACCGTGTTTGATTTAGAGTTCCAAATACATGTATCCCTATAGGAGAAAACAGAGTGAAACCTCAAAATGAAACCGGTTACTGCCAACAAACGGTTTCACCTAGAAGAACGAAATTTGGCGAGCCAAGTGCGATTGGTGTACTGATCATTACCTGAAAGTTTCATCAAGATTGGGTGAAAAAGTGTGTGCTGAGATTTCAGGCAACTCGTAGTTTTTGGAAGCTTGGCAGGCCCTTTCCATGAAAGTGATTCTCGCCAGTCTCTGCTTAGGGCTACATCAACAGCAAACAAACCATAGAGATAGAACTTGAAACTGCTTTATGGTGTCAAGTTTCAAAGAGCTAGCACAAACCGTGTTTGATTTAGAGTTCCAAATACATGTATCCCTATAGGAGAAAACAGAGTGAAACCTCAAAATGAAACCGGTTACTGCCAACGAACGGTTTCACCTAGAAGAACGAATTTGGCAAGCCAAGTGGGATTGGTGTACTGATCATTACCTGAAAGTTTCATCAAGATTGGGTGAAATAGTGTGTGCTGAGATTTCAGGCAACTCGTAGTTTTTTGGAAGCTTGGCAGGCCCTTTCCTTGAAAGTGATTCTCGCCAGTCTCTGCTTAGGGCTACATCAACAGCAAACAAACCATAGAGATAGAACTTGAAACTGCTTTATGGTGTCAAGTTTCAAAGAGCTAGCACAAACCGTGTTTGATTTAGAGTTCCAAATACATGTATCCCTATAGGAGAAAACAGAGTGAACCTAAAAATGAAACCGGTTACTGCCAACGAACGGTTTCACCTAGAAGAACGAAATTTGGCGAGCCAAGTGGGATTGGTGTACTGATCATTACCTGAAAGTTTCATCAACATTGGGTGAAAAAGTGTGTGCTGAGATTTCAGGCAACTCGTAGTTTTTTGGAAGCTTGGCAGGCCCTTTCCATGAAAGTGATTCTCGCCAGTCTCTGCTTAGGGCTACATCAACAGCAAACAAACCATAGAGATAGAACTTGAAACTGCTTTATGGTGTCAAATTTCAAAGAGCTAGCACAAACCGTGTTTGATTAAGAGTTCCAAATACATGTATCCCTATAGGAGAAAACAGAGTGAAACCTCAAAATGAAACCGGTTACTGCCAACGAACGGTTTCACCTAGAAGAACGAAATTTGGCGAGCCAAGTGGGATTGGTGTACTGATCATTACCTGAAAGTTTCATCAAGAGTGGGTGAAAAAGTGTGTGCTGAGATTTCAGGCAACTCGTAGTTTTTTGGAAGCTTGGCAGGCCCTTTCCATGAAAGTGATTCTCGCCAGTCTCTGCTTAGGGCTACATCAACAGCAAACAAACCATAGAGATAGAACTTGAAACTGCTTTATGGTGTCAAGTTTCAAAGAACTAGCCCAAACCGTGTTTGATTTAGAGTTCCAAATACATGTATCCCTATAGGAGAAAACAGAGTGAAACCTCAAAATGAAACCGGTTACTGCCAACGAACGTTTCACCTAGAAGAACGAAATTTGGCGAGCCAAGTGGGATTGGTGTACTGATCATTACCTGAAAGTTTCATCAAGATTGGGTGAAAAAGTGTGTGCTGAGATTTCAGGCAACTCGTAGTTTTTTGGAAGCTTGGCAGGCCCTTTCCATGAAAGTGATTCTCGCCAGTCTCTGCTTAGGGCTACATCAACAGCAAACAAACCATAGAGATAGAACTTGAAACTGCTTTATGTGTCAAGTTTCAAAGAGCTAGCACAAACCGTGTTTGATTTAGAGTTCCAAATACATGTATCCCTATAGGAGAAAACAGAGTGAAACCTCAAAATGAAACCGGTTACCGCCAACGAACGGTTTCACCTAGAAGAACGAAATTTGGCGAGCCGAGTGGGATTGGTGTACTGATCATTATCTGAAAGTTTCATCAAGATTGGGTGAAAAAGTGTGTGCTGAGATTTCAGGCAACTCGTAGTTTTTTGGAAGCTTGGGAGGCCCTTTCCATGAAAGTGATTCTCGCCAGTCTCTGCTTAGGGCTACATCAACAGCAAACAAACCATAGAGATAGAACTTGAAACTGCTTTGGTGTCAAGTTTCAAAGAGCTAGCACAAACCGTGTTTGATTTAGAGTTCCAAATACATGTATCCCTATAAAAGAAAACAGAGTGAAACCTCAAAATGAAACCGGTTACTGCCAACGAACGGTTTCACCTAGAAGAATGAAATTTGGCGAGCCAAGTGGGATTGGTGTACTGATCATTACCTGAAAGTTTCATCAAGATTGGGTGAAAAAGTGTGTGCTGAGATTTCAGGGCAACTCGTAGTTTTTTGGAAGCTTGGCAGGCTCTTTCCATGAAAGTGATTCTCGCCAGTCTCTGCTTAGGGCTACATCAACAGCAAACAAACCATAGAGATAGAACTTGAAACTGCTTTATGGTGTCAAGTTTCAAAGAGCTATCACAAACCGTGTTTGATTTAGAGTTCCAAATACATGTATCCCTATAGGAGAAAACAGAGTGAAACCTCAAAATGAAACCGCTTACTGCCAACGAACGGTTTCACCTAGAAGAATGAAATTTGGCGAGCCAAGTGGGATTGGGGTACTGATCATTACCTGAAAGTTTCATCAAGATTGGGTGAAAAAGTGTTTGCTGAGATTTCAGGAAACTCGTAGTTTTTTGGAAGCTTGGCAGGCCCTTTCCATGAAAGTGATTCTCGCCAGTCTCTGCTTAGGGCTACATCAACAGCAAACAAACCATAGAGATAGAACTTGAAACTGCTTTATGGTGTCAAGTTCAAAGAGCTAGCACAAACCGTGTTTGATTTAGAGTTCCAAATACATGTATCCCTATAGGAGAAAACAGAGTGAAACCTCAAAATGAAACCGGTTACTGCCAACGAACGGTTTCACCTAGAAGAACGAAATTTGGCGAGCCAAGTGCGATTGGTGTACTGATCATTACCTGAAAGTTTCATCAAGATTGGGTGAAAAAGTGTGTGCTGAGATTTCAGGCAACTCGTAGTTTTTTTGGAAGCTTGGCAGGCCCTTTCCATGAAAGTGATTCTCGCCAGTCTCTGCTTAGGGCTACATCAACAGCAAACAAACCATAGAGATAGAACTTGAAACTGCTTTATGGTGTCAAGTTTCAAAGAGCTAGCACAAACCGTGTTTGATTTAGAGTTCCAAATACATGTATCCCTAGAGGAGAAAACAGAGTGAAACCTCAAAATGAAACCGGTTACTGCCAACGAACGGTTTCACCTAGAAGAACGAAATTTGGCAAGCCAAGTGGGATTGGTGTACTGATCATTACCTGAAAGTTTCATCAAGATTGGGTGAAATAGTGTGTGCTGAGATTTCAGGCAACTCGTAGTTTTTTGGAAGCTTGGCAGGCCCTTTCCTTGAAAGTGATTCTCGCCAGTCTCTGCTTAGGGCTACATCAACAGCAAACAAACCATAGAGATAGAACTTGAAACTGCTTTATGGTGTCAAGTTTCAAAGAGCTAGCACAACCGTGTTTGATTTAGAGTTCCAAATACATGTATCCCTATAGGAGAAAACAGAGTGAAACCTAAAAATGAAACCGGTTACTGCCAACGAACGGTTTCACCTAGAAGAACGAAATTTGGCGAGCCAAGTGGGATTGGTGTACTGATCATTACCTGAAAGTTTCATCAACATTGGGTGAAAAAGTGTGTGCTGAGATTTCAGGCAACTCGTAGTTTTTTGGAAGCTTGGCAGGCCCTTTCCATGAAAGTGATTCTCGCCAGTCTCTGCTTAGGGCTACATCAACAGCAAACAAACCATAGAGATAGAACTTGAAACTGCTTTATGGTGTCAAGTTTCAAAGAGCTAGCACAAACCGTGTTTGATTAAGAGTTCCAAATACATGTATCCCTATAGGAGAAAACAGAGTGAAACCTCAAAATGAAACCGGTTACTGCCAACGGAACGGTTTCACCTAGAAGAACGAAATTTGGCGAGCCAAGGGGATTGGTGTACTGATCATTACCTGAAAGTTTCATCAAGAGTGGGTGAAAAAGTGTGTGCTGAGATTTCAGGCAACTCGTAGTTTTTTGGAAGCTTGGCAGGCCCTTTCCATGAAAGTGATTCTCGCCAGTCTCTGCTTAGGGCTACATCAACAGCAAACAAACCATAGAGATAGAACTTGAAACTGCTTTATGGTGTCAAGTTTCAAAGAACTAGCCCAAACCGTGTTTGATTTAGAGTTCCAAATACATGTATCCCTATAGGAGAAAACAGAGTGAAACCTCAAAATGAAACCGGTTACTGCCAACGAACGGTTTCACCTAGAAGAACGAAATTTGGCGAGCCAAGTGGGATTGGTGTACTGATCATTACCTGAAAGTTTCATCAAGATTGGGTGAAAAAGTGTGTGCTGAGATTTCAGGCAACTCGTAGATTTTTGGAAGCTTGGCAGGCCCTTTCCATGAAAGTGATTCTCGCCAGTCTCTGCTTAGGGCTACATCAACAGCAAACAAACCATAGAGATAGAACTTGAAACTGCTTTATGGTGTCAAGTTTCAAAGAGCTAGCACAAACCGTGTTTGATTTAGAGTTCCAAATACATGTATCCCTATAGGAGAAAACAGAGTGAAACCTCAAAATGAAACCGGTTACTGCCAACGAACGGTTTCACCTAGAAGAACGAAATTTGGCGAGCCGAGTGGGATTGGTGTACTGATCATTATCTGAAAGTTTCATCAAGATTGGGTGAAAAAGTGTGTGCTGAGATTTCAGGCAACTCGTAGTTTTTTGGAAGCTTGGGAGGCCTTTTCCATGAAAGTGATTCTCGCCAGTCTCTGCTTAGGGCTACATCAACAGCAAACAAACCATAGAGATAGAACTTGAAACTGCTTTGGTGTCAAGTTTCAAAGAGCTAGCACAAACCGTGTTTGATTAGAGTTCCAAATACATGTATCCCTATAAAAGAAAACAGAGTGAAACCTCAAAATGAAACCGGTTACTGCCAACGAACGGTTTCACCTAGAAGAATGAAATTTGGCGAGCCAAGTGGGATTGGTGTACTGATCATTACCTGAAAGTTTCATCAAGATTGGGTGAAAAAGTGTGTGCTGAGATTTCAGGCAACTCGTAGTTTTTTGGAAGCTTGGCAGGCTCTTTCCATGAAAGTGATTCTCGCCAGTCTCTGCTTAGGGCTACATCAACAGCAAACAAACCATAGAGATAGAACTTGAAACTGCTTTATGGTGTCAAGTTTCAAAGAGCTATCACAAACCGTGTTTGATTTAGAGTTCCAAATACATGTATCCCTATAGGAGAAAACAGAGTGAAACCTCAAAATGAAACCGGTTACTGCCAACGAACGGTTTCACTTAGAAGAACGAAATTTGGTGAGCCAAGTGGGATTGGTGTACTGATCATTACCTGAAAGTTTCATCAAGATTGGGTGAAAAAGTGTGTGCTGAGATTTCAGGCAACTCGTAGTTTTTTGGAAGCTTGGCAGGCCCTTTCCATGAAAGTGATTCTCGCCAGTCTCTGCTTAGGGCTACATCAACAGCAAAACAAACCATAGAGATAGAACTTGAAACTGCTTTATGGTGTCAAGTTTCAAAGAGCTAGCACAAACCGTGTTTGATTTAGAGTTCCAAATACATGTATCCCTATAGGAGAAAACAGAGTGAAACCTCAAAATGAAACCGGTTACTGCCAACGAACGGTTTCACCTAGAAGAACGAAATTTGGTGAGCCGAGTGGGATTGGTGTACTGATCATTATCTGAAAGTTTCATCAAGATTGGGTGAAAAAGGTGTGTGCTGAGATTTCAGGCAACTCGTAGTTTTTTGGAAGCTTGGGAGGCCCTTTCCATGAAAGTGATTCTCGCCAGTCTCTGCTTAGGGCTACATCAACAGCAAACAAACCATAGAGATAGAACTTGAAACTGCTTTATGGTGTCAAGTTTCAAAGAGCTAGCACAAAGCGTGTTTGATTTAGAGTTCCAAATACATGTATCCCTATAGGAGAAAACAGAGTGAAACCTCAAAATGAAACCGGTTACTGCCAACGAACGGTTTCAACTAGAAGAACGAAATTTGGCGAGCCAAGTGGGATTGGTGTACTGATCATTACCTGAAAGTTTCATCAACATTGGGTGAAAAAGTGTGTGCTGAGATTTCAGGCAACTCGTAGTTTTTTGGAAGCTTGGCAGGCCCTTTCCATTAAAGTGATTCTCGCCAGTCTCTGCTTAGGGCTACATCAACAGCAAACAAACCATAGAGATAGAACTTGAAACTGCTTTATGGTGTCAAGTTTCAAAGAGCTAGCACAAACCGTGTTTGATTAAGAGTTCCAAATACATGTATCCCTATAGGAGAAAACAGAGTGAAACCTCAAAATGAAACCGGTTACTGCCAACGAACGGTTTCACCTAGAAGAACGAAATTTGGCGAGCCAAGTGGGATTGGTGTACTGATCATTACCTGAAAGTTTCATCAAGAGTGGGTGAAAAAGTGTGTGCTGAGATTTCAGGCAACTCGTAGTTTTTTGGAAGCTTGGCAGGCCCTTTCCATGAAAGTGATTCTCGCCAGTCTCTGCTTAGGGCTACATCAACAGCAAACAAACCATAGAGATAGAACTTGAAACTGCTTTATGGTGTCAAGTTTCAAAGAACTAGCCCAAACCGTGTTTGATTTAGAGTTCCAAATACATGTATCCCTATAGGAGAAAACAGAGTGAAACCTCAAAATGAAACCGGTTACTGCCAACGAACGGTTTCACCTAGAAGAACGAAATTTGGCGAGCCAAGTGGGATTGGTGTACTGATCATTACCTGAAAGTTTCATCAAGATTGGGTGAAAAAGTGTGTGCTGAGATTTCAGGCAACTCGTAGTTTTTTGGAAGCTTGGCAGGCCCTTTCCATGAAAGTGATTCTCGCCAGTCTCTGCTTAGGGCTACATCAACAGCAAACAAACCATAGAGATAGAACTTGAAACTGCTTTATGGTGTCAAGTTTCAAAGAGCTAGCACAAACCGTGTTTGATTTAGAGTTCCAAATACATGTATCCCTATAGGAGAAAACAGAGTGAAACCTCAAAATGAAACCGGTTACTGCCAACGAACGGTTTCACCTAGAAGAACGAAATTTGGCGAGCCGAGTGGGATTGGTGTACTGATCATTATCTGAAAGTTTCATCAAGATTGGGTGAAAAAGTGTGTGCTGAGATTTCAGGCAACTCGTAGTTTTTTGGAAGCTTGGGAGGCCCTTTCCATGAAAGTGATTCTCGCCAGTCTCTGCTTAGGGCTACATCAACAGCAAAAAAACCATAGAGATAGAACTTGAAACTGCTTTGGTGTCAAGTTTCAAAGAGCTAGCACAAACCGTGTTTGATTTAGAGTTCCAAATACATGTATCCCTATAAAAGAAAACAGAGTGAAACCTCAAAATGAAACCGGTTACTGCCAACGAACGGTTTCACCTAGAAGAATGAAATTTGGCGAGCCAAGTGGGATTGGTGTACTGATCATTACCTGAAAGTTTCATCAAGATTGGGTGAAAAAGTGTGTGCTGAGATTTCAGGCAACTCGTAGTTTTTTGGAAGCTTGGCAGGCTCTTTCCATGAAAGTGATTCTCGCCAGTCTCTGCTTAGGGCTACATCAACAGCAAACAAACCATAGAGATAGAACTTGAAACTGCTTTATGGTGTCAAGTTTCAAAGAGCTATCACAAACCGTGTTTGATTTAGAGTTCCAAATACATGTATCCCTATAGGAGAAAACAGAGTGAAACCTCAAAATGAAACCGGTTACTGCCAACGAACGGTTTCACTTAGAAGAACGAAATTTGGTGAGCCAAGTGGGATTGGTGTACTGATCATTACCTGAAAGTTTCATCAAGATTGGGTGAAAAGTGTGTGCTGAGATTTCAGGCAACTCGTAGTTTTTTGGAAGCTTGGCAGGCCCTTTCCATGAAAGTGATTCTCGCCAGTCTCCGCTTAGGGCTACATCAACAGCAAACAAACCATAGAGATAGAACTTGAAACTGCTTTATGGTGTCAAGTTTCAAAGAGCTAGCACAAACCGTGTTTGATTTAGAGTTCCAAATACATGTATCCCTATAGGAGAAAACAGAGTGAAACCTCAAAATGAAACCGGTTACTGCCAACGAACGGTTTCACCTAGAAGAACGAAATTTGGTGAGCCGAGTGGGATTGGTGTACTGATCATTATCTGAAAGTTTCATCAAGATTGGGTGAAAAAGTTTGTGCTGAGATTTCAGGCAACTCGTAGTTTTTTGGAAGCTTGGGAGGCCCTTTCCATGAAAGTGATTCTCGCCAGTCTCTGCTTAGGGCTACATCAACAGCAAACAAACCATAGAGATAGAACTTGAAACTGCTTTATGGTGTCAAGTTTCAAAGAGCTAGCACAAAGCGTGTTTGATTTAGAGTTCCAAATACATGTATCCCTATAGGAGAAAACAGAGTGAAACCTCAAAATGAAACCGGTTACTGCCAACGAACGGTTTCTCCTAGAAGAACGAAATTTGGCGAGCCAAGTGGGATTGGTGTACTGATCATTACCTGAAAGTTTCATCAAGAGTGGGTGAAAAAGTGTGTGCTGAGATTTCAGGCAACTCGTAGTTTTTTGGAAGCTTGGCAGGCCCTTTCCATGAAAGTGATTCTCGCCAGTCTCTGCTTAGGGCTACATCAACAGCAAACAAACCATAAAGATAGAACTTGAAACTGCTTTATGGTGTCAAGTTTCAAAGAGCTAGCACAAACCGTATTTGATTTAGAGTTCCAAATACATGTATCCCTATAGGAGAAAACAGAGTGAAACCTCAAAATGAAACCGGTTACTGCCAACGAACGGTTTCACCTAGAAGAACGAAATTTGGCGAGCCAAGTGCGATTGGTGTACTGATCATTACCTGAAAGTTTCATCAAGATTGGGTGAAAAAGTGTGTGCTGAGATTTCAGGCAACTCGTAGTTTTTGGAAGCTTGGCAGGCCCTTTCCATGAAAGTGATTCTCGCCAGTCTCTGCTTAGGGCTACATCAACAGCAAACAAACCATAGAGATAGAACTTGAAACTGCTTTATGGTGTCAAGTTTCAAAGAGCTAGCACAAACCGTGTTTGATTTAGAGTTCCAAATACATGTATCCCTATAGGAGAAAACAGAGTGAAACCTCAAAATGAAACCGGTTACTGCCAACGATCGGTTTCACCTAGAAGAACGAAACGTGGCGAGCCAAGTGGGATTGGTGTACTGATCATTACCTGAAAGTTTCATCAAGATTGGGTGAAAAAGTGTGTGCTGAGATTTCAGGCAACTCGTAGTTTTTTGGAAGCTTGGCAGGCCCTTTCCATGAGAGTTATTCTCGCCAGTCTCTACTTAGTGCTACATCAACAGCAAACAAACCATAGAGATAGAACTTGAAACTGCTTTATGGTGTCAAGTTCCAAAGAGCTAGCACAAACCGTGTTATTTATAGGAGTTCCAAATACATGTATCCGTATAGGAGAAAACAGAGTGAAACCTCAAAATGAAACCGGTTACTGCCAACGAATGGTTTCACCTAGAAGAACAAAATTTGGCGAGCCAAGTGGGATTGGTGTACTGATCATTACCTGAAAGTTTCATCAATATTAGGTGAAAAAGTGTGTGCTGAGATTTCAGGCAACTCGTAGTTTTTTGGAAGCTTGGCAGGCCCTTTCCATGAAAGTGATTCTCGCCAGTCTCTGCTTAGGGCTACATGAACAGCAAACAAACCATAGAGATAGAACTTGAAACTGCTTTATGGTGTCAAGTTTCAAAGAGCTAGCACAAACCGTGTTTGATTTAGAGTTCCAAATACATGTATCCCTGTAGGAGAAAACAGAGTGAAACCTCAAAATGAAACCGGTTACTGCCAACGAACGGTTTCACCTAGAAGAACGAAATTTGGCGAGCCAAGTGGGATTGGTGTACTGATCATTACCTGAAAGTTTCATCAAGATTGGTGAAAAAGTGTGTGCTGAGATTTCAGGCAACTCGTAGTTTTTTGGAAGCTTGGCAGGCCCTTTCCATGAAAGTGATTCTCGCCAGTCTCTTGCTTAGGGCTACATCAACAGCAAACAAACCATAGAGATAGAACTTGAAACTGCTTTATGGTGTCAAGTTTCAAAGAGCTAGCACAAACCGTGTTTGATTTAGAGTTCCAAATACATGTATCCCTATAGGAGAAAACAGAGTGAAACCTCAAAATGAAACCGGTTACTGCCAACGAACGGTTTCACCTAGAAGAACGAAATTTGGCGAGCCAAGTGGGATTGGTGTACTGATCATTACCTGAAAGTTTCATCAAGATTGGGTGAAAAAGTGTGTGCTGAGATTTCAGGCAACTCGTAGTATTTTGGAAGCTTCTCAGGCCCTTTCCATGAAAGTGATTCTCGCCAGTCTCTGCTTAGGGCTACATCAACAGCAAACAAACCATAGAGATAGAACTTGAAACTGCTTTATGGTGTCAAGTTTCAAAGAGCTAGCACAAACCGTGTT
The DNA here is from genome assembly GCF_052094955.1 of Ictidomys tridecemlineatus. Taxonomy (NCBI): domain Eukaryota; kingdom Metazoa; phylum Chordata; class Mammalia; order Rodentia; family Sciuridae; genus Ictidomys; species Ictidomys tridecemlineatus. The sequence continues at coordinate 50,269 of NW_027521557.1, forward strand.
TGATTTAGAGTTCCAAATACATGTATCCCTATAGGAGAAAACAGAGTGAAACCTCAAAATGAAACCGGTTACTGCCAACGAACGGTTTCACCTAGAAGAACGAAATGTGGCGAGCCAAGTGGGATTGTTGTATTGATCATTACCTGAAAGTTTCATCAAGATTGGGTGAAAAAGTGTGTGCTGAGATTTCAGGCAACTCGTAGTTTTTGGAAGCTTGGCAGGCCCTTTCCATGAAAGTGATTCTCGCCAGTCTCTGCTTAGGGCTACATCAACAGCAAACAAACCATAAAGATAGAACTTGAAACTGCTTTATTGTGTCAAGTTTCAAAGAGCTAGCACAAACCTGTTTGATTTAGAGTTCCAAATACATGTATCCCTATAGGAGAAAACAGAGTGAAACCTCAAAATGAAACCGGTTACTGCCAACGAACGGTTTCACCTAGAAGAACGAAATTGGCGAGCCAAGTGGGATTGGTGTACTGATCATTACCTGAAAGTTTCATCAAGATTGGGTGAAAAAGTGTGTGCTGAGATTTCAGGCAACTCGTAGTTTTTTGGAAGCTTGGCAGGCCCTTTCCATGAAAGTGATTCTCGCCAGTCTCTGCTTAGGTCTACATCAACAGCAAACAAACCATAGAGATAGATCTTGAAACTGCTTTATTGTGTCAAGTTTCAAAGAGCTAGCACAAACCGTGTTTGATTTAGAGATCCAAATACATGTATCCCTATAGGAGAAACAGAGTGAAACCTCAAAATGAAACCGGATACTGCCAACGAACGGTTTCACCTAGAAGAACAAAATTTGGCGAGCCAAGTGGGATTGGTGTACTGATCATTACCTGAAAGTTTCATCAAGATTGGGTGAAAAAGTGTGTGCTGAGATTTCAGGAAACTCGTAGTTTTTTGGAAGCTTGGCAGGCCCTTTCCATGAAAGTGATTCTCTCCAGTCTCTGCTTAGGGCTACATCAACAGCAAACAAACCATAGAGATAGAACTTGAAACTGCTTTATGGTGTCAAGTTTCAAAGAGCTAGCACAAACCGTGTTTGATTTAGAGTTCCAAATACATGTATCCCTATAGAGAAAACAGAGTGAAACCTCAAAATGCAACCGGTTACTGCCAACGAACGGTTTCACCTAGAAGAACGAAATTTGGCGAGCCAAGTGGGATTGGTGTACTGATCATTACCTGAAAGTTTCATCAAGATTGGGTGAAAAAGTGTGTGCTGAGATTTGAGGCAACTCGTAGTTTTTTGGAAGCTTGGCAGGCCCTTTCCATGAAAGTGATTCTCGTCAGTCTCTGCTTAGGGCTACATCAACAGCAAACAAACCATAGAGATAGAACTTGAAACTGCTTTATGGTGTCAAGTTTCAAAGAGCTAGCACAAACCGTGTTTGATTTAGAGTTCCAAATACATGTATCCCTATAGGAGAAAACAGAGTGAAACCTCAAAATGAAACCGGTTACTGCCAACGAACGGTTTCACCTAGAAGAACGAAATTTGGTGAGCCGAGTGGGATTGGTGTACTGATCATTATCTGAAAGTTTCATCAAGATTGGGTGAAAAAGTGTGTGCTGAGATTCCAGGCAACTCGTAGTTTTTTGGAAGCTTGGGAGGCCCTTTCCATGAAAGTGATTCTCGCCAGTCTCTGCTTAGGGCTACATCAACAGCAAACAAACCATAGAGATAGAACTTGAAACTGCTTTATGGTGTCAAGTTTCAAAGAGCTAGCACAAACCGTGTTTGATTTAGTGTTCCAAATACATGTATCCCTATAGGAGAAAACAGAGTGAAACCTCAAAATGAAACCGGTTACTGCCAACGAATGGTTTCACCTAGAAGAACGAAATTTGTTGAGCCGAGTGGGATTGGTGTACTGATCATTATCTGAAAGTTTCATCAAGATTGGGTGAAAAAGTGTGTGCTGAGATTTCAGGCAACTCGTAGTTTTTTTGGAAGCTTGGGAGGCCCTTTCCATGAAAGTGATTCTCGCCAGTCTCTGCTTAGGGCTACATCAACAGCAAACAAACCATAGAGATAGAACTTGAAACTGCTTTATGGTGTCAAGTTTCAAAGAGCTATCACAAACCGTGTTTGATTTAGAGTTCCAAATACATGTATCCCTATAGGAGAAAACAGAGTGAAACCTCAAAATGAAACCGGTTACTGCCAACGAACGGTTTCACCTAGAAGAACGAAATTTGGTGAGCCAAGTGGGATTGGTGTACTGATCATTACCTGAAAGTTTCATCAAGATTGGGTGAAAAAGTGTGTGCTGAGATTTCAGGCAACTCGTAGTTTTTTGGAAGCTTGGCAGGCCCTTTCCATGAAAGTGATTCTCGCCAGTCTCTGCTTAGGGCTACATCAACAGCAAACAAACCATAGAGATAGAACTTGAAACTGCTTTATGGTGTCAAGTTTCAAAGAGCTAGCACAAACCGTGTTTGATTTAGAGTTCCAAATACATGTATCCCTATAGGAGAAAACAGAGTGAAACCTCAAAATGAAACCGGTTACTGCCAACGAACGGTTTCACCTAGAAGAACGAAATTTGGTGAGCCGAGTGGGATTGGTGTACTGATCATTATCTGAAAGTTTCATCAAGATTGGGTGAAAAAGTGTGTGCTGAGATTTCAGGCAACTCGTAGTTTTTTGGAAGCTTGGGAGGCCCTTTCCATGAAAGTGATTCTCGCCAGTCTCTGCTTAGGGCTACATCAACAGCAAACAAACCATAGAGATAGAACTTGAAACTGCTTTATGGTGTCAAGTTTCAAAGAGCTAGCACAAACCGTGTTTGATTTAGAGTTCCAAATACATGTATCCCTATATGAGAATATTTGAGTGAAACCTCAAAATGAAACCGGTTACTGCCAACGAACGGTTTCACCTAGAAGAACGAAATTTGGTGAGCCAAGTGGGATTGGTGTACTGATCATTACCTGAACGTTTCATCAAGATTGGGTGAAAAAGTGTGTGCTGAGATTTCAGGCAACTCGTAGTTTTTTGGAAGCTTGGCAGGCCCTTTCCATGAAAGTGATTCTCGCCAGTCTCTGCTTAGGGCTACATCAACAGCAAACAAACCATAGAGATAGAACTTGAAACTGCTTTATGGTGTCAAGTTTCAAAGAGCTAGCACAAACCGTGTTTGATTTAGAGTTCCAAATACATGTATCCCTATAGGAGAAAACAGAGTGAAACCTCAAAATGAAACCGGTTACTGCCAACGAACGGTTTCACCTAGAAGAATGAAATTTGGCGAGCCAAGTGGGATTGGTGTACTGATCATTACCTGAAAGTTTCATCAAGATTGGGTGAAAAAGTGTGTGCTGAGATTTCAGGCAACTCGTAGTTTTTTGGAAGCTTGGCAGGCCCTTTCCATGAAAGTGATTCTCGCCAGTCTCTGCTTAGGGCTATATCAACAGCAAACGAACCATAGAGATAGAACTTGAAACTGCTTTATTGTGTCAAGTTTCAAAGAGCTAGCACAAAGCGTGTTTGATTTAGAGTTCCAAATACATGTATCCCTATAGGAGAAAACAGAGTGAAACCTCAAAATGAAACCGGTTACTGCCAACGAACGGTTTCACCTAGAAGAACGAAATTTGGCGAGCCAAGTGGGATTGGTGTACTGATCATTACCTGAAAGTTTCATCAAGATTGGGTGAAAAAGTGTGTGCTGAGATTTCAGGCAACTCGTAGTTTTTTGGAAGCTTGGCAGGCCCTTTCCATGAAAGTGATTCTCGCCAGTCTCTGCTTAGGGCTACATCAACAGCAAACAAACCATAGAGATAGAACTTGAAACTGCTTTATGGTGTCAAGTTTCAAAGAGCTAGCACAAACCGTGTTTGATTAAGAGTTCCAAATACATGTATCCCTATAGGAGAAAACAGAGTGAAACCTCAAAATGAAACCGGTTACTGCCAACGAACGGTTTCACCTAGAAGAACGAAATTTGGCGAGCCAAGTGGGATTGGTGTACTGATCATTACCTGAAAGTTTCATCAAGAGTGGGTGAAAAAGTGTGTGCTGAGGTTTCATGCAACTCGTAGTTTTTTGGAAGCTTGGCAGGCCCTTTCCATGAAAGTGATTCTCGCCAGTCTCTGCTTAGGGCTACATCAACAGCAAACAAACCATAGAGATAGAACTTGAAACTGCTTTATGGTGTCAAGTTTCAAAGAGCTAGCCCAAACCGTGTTTGATTTAGAGTTCCAAATACATGTATCCCTATAGGAGAAAACAGAGTGAAACCTCAAAATGAAACCGGTTACTGCCAACGAACGGTTTCACCTAGAAGAACGAAATTTGGCGAGCCAAGTGGGATTGGTGTACTGATCATTACCTGAAAGTTTCATCAAGATTGGGTGAAAAAGTGTGTGCTGAGATTTCAGGCAACTCGTAGTTTTTTGGAAGCTTGGCAGGCCCTTTCCATGAAAGTGATTCTCGCCAGTCTCTGCTCAGGGCTACATCAACAGCAAACAAACCATAGAGATAGAACTTGAAACTGCTTTATGGTGTCAAGTTTCAAAGAGCTAGCACAAACCGTGTTTGATTTAGAGTTCCAAATACATGTATCCCTATAGGAGAAAACAGAGTGAAACCTCAAAATGAAACCGGTTACTGCCAACGAACGGTTTCACCTAGAAGAACGAAATTTGGCGAGCCGAGTGGGATTGGTGTACTGATCATTATCTGAAAGTTTCATCAAGATTGGGTGAAAAAGTGTGTGCTGAGATTTCAGGCAACTCGTAGTTTTTTGGAAGCTTGGGAGGCCCTTTCCATGAAAGTGATTCTCGCCAGTCTCTGCTTAGGGCTACATCAACAAACCATAGAGATAGAACTTGAAACTGCTTTGGTGTCAAGTTTCAAAGAGCTAGCACAAACCGTGTTTGATTTAGAGTTCCAAATACATGTATCCCTATAGGAGAAAACAGAGTGAAACCTCAAAATGAAACCGGTTACTGCCAACGAACGGTTTCACCTAGAAGAATGAAATTTGGCGAGCCAAGTGGGATTGGTGTACTCATCATTACCTGAAAGTTTCATCAAGATTGGGTGAAAAAGTGTGTGCTGAGATTTCAGGCAACTCGTAGTTTTTGGAAGCTTGGCAGGCTCTTTCCATGAAAGTGATTCTCGCCAGTCTCTGCTTAGGGCTACATCAACAGCAAACAAACCATAGAGATAGAACTTGAAACTGCTTTATGGTGTCAAGTTTCAAAGAGCTATCACAAACCGTGTTTGATTTAGAGTTCCAAATACATGTATCCCTATAGGAGAAAACAGAGTGAAACCTCAAAATGAAACCGGTTACTGCCAACGAACGGTTTCACCTAGAAGAACGAAATTTGGTGAGCCAAGTGGGATTGGTGTACTGATCATTACCTGAAAGTTTCATCAAGATTGTGTGAAAAAGTGTGTGCTGAGATTTCAGGCAACTCGTAATTTTTTGGAAGCTTGTCAGGCCCTTTCCATGAAAGTGATTCTCGCCAGTCTCTGCTTAGGGCTACATCAACAGCAAACAAACCATAGAGATAGAACTTGAAACTGCTTTATGGTGTCAAGTTTCAAAGAGCTAGCACAAACCGTGTTTGATTTAGAGTTCCAAATACATGTATCCCTATAGGAGAAAACAGAGTGAAACCTCAAAATGAAACCGGTTACTGCCAACGAACGGTTTCACCTAGAAGAACGAAATTTGGCGAGCCAAGTGGGATTGGTGTACTGATCATTACCTGAAAGTTTCATCAAGAGTGGGTGAAAAAGTGTGTGCTGAGGTTTCAGGCAACTCGTAGTTTTTTGGAAGCTTGGCAGGCCCTTTCCATGAAAGTGATTCTCGCCAGTCTCTGCTTAGGGCTACATCAACAGCAAACAAACCATAGAGATAGAACTTGAAACTGCTTTATGGTGTCAAGTTTCAAAGAGCTAGCCCAAACCGTGTTTGATTTAGAGTTCCAAATACATGTATCCCTATAGGAGAAAACAGAGTGAAACCTCAAAATGAAACCGGTTACTGCCAACGAACGGTTTCACCTAGAAGAACGAAATTTGGCGAGCCAAGTGGGATTGGTGTACTGATCATTACCTGAAAGTTTCATCAAGATTGGGTGAAAAAGTGTGTGCTGAGATTTCAGGCAACTCGTAGTTTTTTGGAAGCTTGGCAGGCCCTTTCCATGAAAGTGATTCTCGCCAGTCTCTGCTCAGGGCTACATCAACAGCAAACAAACCATAGAGATAGAACTTGAAACTGCTTTATGGTGTCAAGTTTCAAAGAGCTAGCACAAACCGTGTTTGATTTAGAGTTCCAAATACATGTATCCCTATAGGAGAAAACAGAGTGAAACCTCAAAATGAAACCGGTTACTGCCAACGAACGGTTTCACCTAGAAGAACGAAATTTGGCGAGCCGAGTGGGATTGGTGTACTGATCATTATCTGAAAGTTTCATCAAGATTGGGTGAAAAAGTGTGTGCTGAGATTTCAGGCAACTCGTAGTTTTTTGGAAGCTTGGGAGGCCCTTTCCATGAAAGTGATTCTCGCCAGTCTCTGCTTAGGGCTACATCAACAAACCATAGAGATAGAACTTGAAACTGCTTTGGTGTCAAGTTTCAAAGAGCTAGCACAAACCGTGTTTGATTTAGAGTTCCAAATACATGTATCCCTATAGGAGAAAACAGAGTGAAACCTCAAAATGAAACCGGTTACTGCCAACGAACGGTTTCACCTAGAAGAATGAAATTTGGCGAGCCAAGTGGGATTGGTGTACTCATCATTACCTGAAAGTTTCATCAAGATTGGGTGAAAAAGTGTGTGCTGAGATTTCAGGCAACTCGTAGTTTTTGGAAGCTTGGCAGGCTCTTTCCATGAAAGTGATTCTCGCCAGTCTCTGCTTAGGGCTACATCAACAGCAAACAAACCATAGAGATAGAACTTGAAACTGCTTTATGGTGTCAAGTTTCAAAGAGCTATCACAAACCGTGTTTGATTTAGAGTTCCAAATACATGTATCCCTATAGGAGAAAACAGAGTGAAACCTCAAAATGAAACCGGTTACTGCCAACGAACGGTTTCACCTAGAAGAACGAAATTTGGTGAGCCAAGTGGGATTGGTGTACTGATCATTACCTGAAAGTTTCATCAAGATTGTGTGAAAAAGTGTGTGCTGAGATTTCAGGCAACTCGTAATTTTTTGGAAGCTTGTCAGGCCCTTTCCATGAAAGTGATTCTCGCCAGTCTCTGCTTAGGGCTACATCAACAGCAAACAAACCATAGAGATAGAACTTGAAACTGCTTTATGGTGTCAAGTTTCAAAGAGCTAGCACAAACCGTGTTTGATTTAGAGTTCCAAATACATGTATCACTATAGGAGAAAACAGAGTGAAACCTCAAAATGAAACCGGTTACTGCCAACGAACGGTTTCACCTAGAAGAACGAAATTTGGTGAGCCGAGTGGGATTGGTGTACTGATCATTATCTGAAAGTTTCATCAAGATTGGGTGAAAAAGTGTGTGCTGAGATTTCAGGCAACTCGTAGTTTTTTGGAAGCTTGGGAGGCCCTTTCCATGAAAGTGATTCTCGCCAGTCTCTGCTTAGGGCTACATCAACAGCAAACAAACCATAGAGATAGAACTTGAAACTGCTTTATGGTGTCAAGTTTCAAAGAGCTAGCACAAACCGTGTTTGATTTAGAGTTCCAAATACATGTATCCCTATAGGAGAAAACAGAGTGAAACCTCAAAATGAAACCGGTTACTGCCAACGAACGGTTTCACCTAGAAGAATGAAATTTGGCGAGCCAAGTGCGATTGGTGTACTGATCATTACCTGAAAGTTTCATCAAGATTGGGTGAAAAAGTGTGTGCTGAGATTTCAGGCAACTCGTAGTTTTTTGGAAGCTTGGCAGGCCCTTTCCATGAAAGTGATTCTCGCCAGTCTCTGCTTAGGGCTATATCAACAGCAAACGAACCATAGAGATAGAACTTGAAACTGCTTTATTGTGTCAAGTTTCAAAGAGCTAGCACAAAGCGTGTTTGATTTAGAGTTCCAAATACATGTATCCCTATAGGAGAAAACAGAGTGAAACCTCAAAATGAAACCGGTTACTGCCAACGAACGGTTTCACCTAGAAGAACGAAATTTGGCGAGCCAAGTGGGATTGGTGTACTTATCATTACCTGAAAGTTTCATCAAGATTGGGTGAAAAAGTGTGTGCTGAGATTTCAGGCAACTCGTAGTTTTTTGGAAGCTTGGCAGGCCCTTTCCATGAAAGTGATTCTCGCCAGTCTCTGCTTAGGGCTACATCAACAGCAAACAAACCATAGAGATAGAACTTGAAACTGCTTTATGGTGTCAAGTTTCAAAGAGCTAGCACAAACCGTGTTTGATTAAGAGTTCCAAATACATGTATCCCTATAGGAGAAAACAGAGTGAAACCTCAAAATGAAACCGGTTACTGCCAACGAACGGTTTCACCTAGAAGAACGAAATTTGGCGAGCCAAGTGGGATTGGTGTACTGATCATTACCTGAAAGTTTCATCAAGAGTGGGTGAAAAAGTGTGTGCTGAGGTTTCAGGCAACTCGTAGTTTTTTGGAAGCTTGGCAGGCCCTTTCCATGAAAGTGATTCTCGCCAGTCTCTGCTTAGGGCTACATCAACAGCAAACAAACCATAGAGATAGAACTTGAAACTGCTTTATGGTGTCAAGTTTCAAAGAGCTAGCCCAAACCGTGTTTGATTTAGAGTTCCAAATACATGTATCCCTATAGGAGAAAACAGAGTGAAACCTCAAAATGAAACCGGTTACTGCCAACGAACGGTTTCACCTAGAAGAACGAAATTTGGCGAGCCAAGTGGGATTGGTGTACTGATCATTACCTGAAAGTTTCATCAAGATTGGGTGAAAAAGTGTGTGCTGAGATTTCAGGCAACTCGTAGTTTTTTGGAAGCTTGGCAGGCCCTTTCCATGAAAGTGATTCTCGCCAGTCTCTGCTCAGGGCTACATCAACAGCAAACAAACCATAGAGATAGAACTTGAAACTGCTTTATGGTGTCAAGTTTCAAAGAGCTAGCACAAACCGTGTTTGATTTAGAGTTCCAAATACATGTATCCCTATAGGAGAAAACAGAGTGAAACCTCAAAATGAAACCGGTTACTGCCAACGAACGGTTTCACCTAGAAGAACGAAATTTGGCGAGCCGAGTGGGATTGGTGTACTGATCATTATCTGAAAGTTTCATCAAGATTGGGTGAAAAAGTGTGTGCTGAGATTTCAGGCAACTCGTAGTTTTTTGGAAGCTTGGGAGGCCCTTTCCATGAAAGTGATTCTCGCCAGTCTCTGCTTAGGGCTACATCAACAAACCATAGAGATAGAACTTGAAACTGCTTTGGTGTCAAGTTTCAAAGAGCTAGCACAAACCGTGTTTGATTTAGAGTTCCAAATACATGTATCCCTATAGGAGAAAACAGAGTGAAACCTCAAAATGAAACCGGTTACTGCCAACGAACGGTTTCACCTAGAAGAATGAAATTTGGCGAGCCAAGTGGGATTGGTGTACTCATCATTACCTGAAAGTTTCATCAAGATTGGGTGAAAAAGTGTGTGCTGAGATTTCAGGCAACTCGTAGTTTTTGGAAGCTTGGCAGGCTCTTTCCATGAAAGTGATTCTCGCCAGTCTCTGCTTAGGGCTACATCAACAGCAAACAAACCATAGAGATAGAACTTGAAACTGCTTTATGGTGTCAAGTTTCAAAGAGCTATCACAAACCGTGTTTGATTTAGAGTTCCAAATACATGTATCCCTATAGGAGAAAACAGAGTGAAACCTCAAAATGAAACCGGTTACTGCCAACGAACGGTTTCACCTAGAAGAACGAAATTTGGTGAGCCAAGTGGGATTGGTGTACTGATCATTACCTGAAAGTTTCATCAAGATTGTGTGAAAAAGTGTGTGCTGAGATTTCAGGCAACTCGTAGTTTTTTGGAAGCTTGGCAGGCCCTTTCCATGAAAGTGATTCTCGCCAGTCTCTGCTTAGGGCTACATCAACAGCAAACAAACCATAGAGATAGAACTTGAAACTGCTTTATGGTGTCAAGTTTCAAAGAGCTAGCACAAACCGTGTTTGATTTAGAGTTCCAAATACATGTATCCCTATAGGAGAAAACAGAGTGAAACCTCAAAATGAAACCGGTTACTGCCAACGAACGGTTTCACCTAGAAGAACGAAATTTGGTGAGCCGAGTGGGATTGGTGTACTGATCATTATCTGAAAGTTTCATCAAGATTGGGTGAAAAAGTGTGTGCTGAGATTTCAGGCAACTCGTAGTTTTTTGGAAGCTTGGGAGGCCCTTTCCATGAAAGTGATTCTCGCCAGTCTCTGCTTAGGGCTACATCAACAGCAAACAAACCATAGAGATAGAACTTGAAACTGCTTTATGGTGTCAAGTTTCAAAGAGCTAGCACAAACCGTGTTTGATTTAGAGTTCCAAATACATGTATCCCTATAGGAGAAAACAGAGTGAAACCTCAAAATGAAACCGGTTACTGCCAACGAACGGTTTCACCTAGAAGAACGAAATTTGGCGAGCCAAGTGGGATTGGTGTACTGATCATTACCTGAAAGTTTCATCAAGATTGGGTGAAAAAGTGTGTGCTGAGATTTCAGGCACTCGTAGTTTTTTGGAAGCTTGGCAGGCCCTTTCCATGAAAGTGATTCTCGCCAGTCTCTGCTTAGGGCTACATCAACAGCAAACAAACCATAGAGATAGAACTTGAAACTGCTTTATGGTGTCAAGTTACAAAGAGCTAGCACAAACCGTGTTTGATTTAGAGTTCCAAATACATGTATCCCTATAGGAGAAAACAGAGTGAAACCTCAAAATGAAACCGGTTACTGCCAACGAACGGTTTCACCTAGAAGAACGAAATTTGGCGAGCCGAGTGGGATTGGTGTACTGATCATTACCTGAAAGTTTCATCAAGATTGGGTGAAAAAGTGTGTGCTGAGATTTCAGGCAACTCGTAGTTTTTTGGAAGCTTGGCAGGCCCTTTCCATGAAAGTGATTCTCGCCAGTCTCTGCTTAGGGCTACATCAACAGCAAACAAACCATAGAGATAGAACTTGAAACTGCTTTATGGTGTCAAGTTTCAAAGAGCTAGCACAAACCGTGTTTGATTTAGAGTTCCAAATACATGTATCCCTATAGGAGAAAACAGAGTGAAACCTCAAAATGAAACCGGTTACTGCCAACGAACGGTTTCACCTAGAAGAACGAAATTTGGCGAGCCAAGTGGGATTGGTGTACTGATCATTACCTGAAAGTTTCATCAAGATTGGGTGAAAAAGTGTGTGCTGAGATTTCAGGCAACTCGTAGTTTTTTGGAAGCTTGGCAGGCCCTTTCCATGAAAGTGATTCTCGCCAGTCTCTGCTTAGGGCTACATCAACAGCAAACAAACCATAGAGATAGAACTTGAAACTGCTTTATGGTGTCAAGTTTCAAAGAGCTAGCACAAAGCGTGTTTGATTTAGAGTTCCAAATACATGTATCCCTATAGGAGAAAACAGAGTGAAACCTCAAAATGAAACCGGTTACAGCCAACGAACGGTTTCACCTAGAAGAACGAAATTTGGCGAGCCAGGTGGGATTGGTGTACTGATCATTACCTGAAAGTTTCATCAAGATTGGGTGAAAAAGTGTGTGCTGAGATTTCAGGCAACTCGTAGTTTTTTGGAAGCTTGGCAGGCCCTTTCCATGAAAGTGATTCTCGCCAGTCTCTGCTTAGGGCTACATCAACAGCAAACAAACCATAGAGATAGAACTTGAAACTGCTTTATGGTGTCAAGTTTCAAAGAGCTAGCACAAACCGTGTTTGATTTAGAGTTCCAAATACATGTATCCCTATTGGAGAAAACAGAGTGAAACCTCAAAATGAAACCGGTTACTGCCAACGAACGGTTTCACCTAGAAGAACGAAATGTGGCGAGCCAAGTGGGATTGGTGTACTGATCATTACCTGAAAGTTTCATCAAGATTGGGTGAAAAAGTGTGTGCTGAGATTTCAGGCAACTCGTAGTTTTTTGGAAGCTTGGCAGGCCCTTTCCATGAAAGTGATTCTCGCCAGTCTCTGCTTAGGGCTACATCAACAGCAAACAAACCATAGAGATAGAACTTGAAACTGCTTTATGGTGTCAAGTTTCAAAGAGCTAGCACAAACCGTGTTTGATTTAGAGTTCCAAATACATGTATCCCTATAGGAGAAAACAGAGTGAAACCTCAAAATGAAACCGGTTACTGCCAACGAACGGTTTCACCTAGAAGAACGAAATTTGGCGAGCCAAGTGCGATTGGTGTACTGATCATTACCTGAAAGTTTCATCAAGATTGGGTGAAAAAGTGTGTGCTGAGATTTCAGGCAACTCGTAGTTTTTTGGAAGCTTGGCAGGCCCTTTCCATGAAAGTGATTCTCGCCAGTCTCTGCTTAGGGCTACATCAACAGCAAACAAACCATAGAGATAGAACTTGAAACTGCTTTATGGTGTCAAGTTTCAAAGAGCTAGGACAAACCGTGTTTGATTTAGAGTTCCAAATACATGTATCCCTATAGGAGAAAACAGAGTGAAACCTCAAAATGAAACCGGTTACTGCCAATGAACGGTTTCACCTAGAAGAACGAAATTTGGCGAACCAAGTGGGATTGGTGTACTGATCATTACCTGAAAGTTTCATCAAGATTGGGTGAAAAAGTGTGTGCTGAGATTTCAGGCAACTCGTAGTTTTTTGGAAGCTTGGCAGGCCCTTTCCATGAAAGTGATTCTCGCCAGTCTCTGCTTAGGGCTACATCAACAGCAAACAAACCATAGAGATAGAACTTGAAACTGCTTTATGGTGTCAAGTTTCAAAGAGCTAGCACAAACCGTGTTTGATTTAGAGTTCCAAATACATGTATCCCTATATGAGAATATTTGAGTGAAACCTCAAAATGAAACCGGTTACTGCCAACGAACGGTTTCACCTAGAAGAACGAAATTTGGTGAGCCAAGTGGGATTGGTGTACTGATCATTACCTGAAAGTTTCATCAAGATTGGGTGAAAAAGTGTGTGCTGAGATTTCAGGAAACTCGTAGTTTTTTGGAAGCTTGGCAGGCCCTTTCCATGAAAGTGATTCTCGCCAGTCTCTGCTTAGGGCTACATCAACAGCAAACAAACCATAGAGATAGAACTTGAAACTGCTTTATGGTGTCAAGTTTCAAAGAGCTAGCACAAACCGTGTTTGATTTAGAGTTCCAAATACATATATCCCTATAGGAGAAAACAGAGTGAAACCTCAAAATGAAACCGGTTACTGCCAACGAACGGTTTCACCTAGAAGAACGAAATGTGGCGAGCCAAGTGGGATTGGTGTACTGATCATTACCTGAAAGTTTCATCAAGATTGGGTGAAAAAGTGTGTGCTGAGATTTCAGGCAACTCGTAGTTTTTTGGAAGCTTGGCAGGCCCTTTCCATGAAAGTGATTCTCGCCAGTCTCTACTTAGTGCTACATCAACAGCAAACAAACCATAGAGATAGAACTTGAAACTGCTTTATGGTGTCAAGTTCCAAAGAGCTAGCACAAACCGTGTTATTTAGAGTTCCAAATACATGTATCCGTATAGGAGAAAACAGAGTGAAACCTCAAAATGAAACCGGTTACTGCCAACGAATGGTTTCACCTAGAAGAACAAAATTTGGCGAGCCAAGTGGGAATGGTGTACTGATCATTACCTGAAAGTTTCATCAATATTAGGTGAAAAAGTGTGTGCTGAGATTTCAGGCAACTCGTAGTTTTTTGGAAGCTTGGCAGGCCCTTTCCATGAAAGTGATTCTCGCCAGTCTCTGCTTAGGGCTACATGAACAGCAAACAAACCATAGAGATAGAACTTGAAACTGCTTTATGGTGTCAAGTTTCAAAGAGCTAGCACAAACCGTGTTTGATTTAGAGTTCCAAATACATGTATCCCTGTAGGCGAAAACAGAGTGAAACCTCAAAATGAAACCGGTTACTGCCAACGAACGGTTTCACCTAGAAGAACGAAATTTGGCGAGCCAAGTGGGATTGGTGTACTGATCATTACCTGAAAGTTTCATCAAGATTGGGTGAAAAAGTGTGTGCTGAGATTTCAGGCACTCGTAGTTTTTTGGAAGCTTGGCAGGCCCTTTCCATGAAAGTGATTCTCGCCAGTCTCTGCTTAGGGCTACATCAACAGCAAACAAACCATAGAGATAGAACTTGAAACTGCTTTATGGTGTCAAGTTTCAAAGAGCTAGCACAAACCGTGTTTGACTTAGAGTTCCAAATACATGTATCCCTATAGGAGAAAACAGAGTGAAACCTCAAAATGAAACCGGTTACTGCCAACGAACGGTTTCACCTAGAAGAACGAAATTTGGCGAGCCGAGTGGGATTGGTGTACTGATCATTACCTGAAAGTTTCATCAAGATTGGGTGAAAAAGTGTGTGCTGAGATTTCAGGCAACTCGTAGTTTTTTGGAAGCTTGGCAGGCCCTTTCCATGAAAGTGATTCTCGCCAGTCTCTGCTTAGGGCTACATCAACAGCAAACAAACCATAGAGATAGAACTTGAAACTGCTTTATGGTGTCAAGTTTCAAAGAGCTAGCACAAACCGTGTTTGATTTAGAGTTCCAAATACATGTATCCCTATAGGAGAAAACAGAGTGAAACCTCAAAATGAAACCGGTTACTGCCAACGAACGGTTTCACCTAGAAGAACGAAATTTGGCGAGCCAAGTGGGATTGGTGTACTGATCATTACCTGAAAGTTTCATCAAGATTGGGTGAAAAAGTGTGTGCTGAGATTTCAGGCAACTCGTAGTATTTTGGAAGCTTGGCAGGCCCTTTCCATGAAAGTGATTCTCGCCAGTCTCTGCTTAGGGCTACATCAACAGCAAACAAACCATAGAGATAGAACTTGAAACTGCTTTATGGTGTCAAGTTTCAAAGAGCTAGCACAAACCGTGTTTGATTTAGAGTTCCAAATACATGTATCCCTATAGGAGAAAACAGAGTGAAACCTCAAAATGAAACCGGTTACTGCCAACGAAAGGTTTCACCTAGAAGAACGAAATGTGGCGAGCCAAGTGGGATTGGTGTACTGATCATTACCTGAAAGTTTCATCAAGATTGGGTGAAAAAGTGTGTGCTGAGATTTCAGGCAACTCGTAGTTTTTTGGAAGCTTGGCAGGCCCTTTCCATGAAAGTGATTCTCGCCAATCTCTGCTTAGGGCTACATCAACAGCAAACAAACCATAGAGATAGAACTTGAAACTGCTTTATGGTGTCAAGTTTCAAAGAGCTAGCACAAACCGTGTTTGATTTAGAGTTCCAAATACATGTATCCCTATAGGAGAAAACAGAGTGAAACCTCAAAATGAAACCGGTTACTGCCAACGAACGGTTTCACCTAGAAGAACGAAATTTGGCGAGCCAAGTGCGATTGGTGTACTGATCATTACCTGAAAGTTTCATCAAGATTGGGTGAAAAAGTGTGTGCTGAGATTTCAGGCAACTCGTAGTTTTTTGGAAGCTTGGCAGGCCCTTTCCATGAAAGTGATTCTCGCCAGTCTCTGCTTAGGGCTACATCAACAGCAAACAAACCATAGAGATAGAACTTGAAACTGCTTTATGGTGTCAAGTTTCAAAGAGCTAGCACAAACCGTGTTTGATTTAGAGTTCCAAATACATGTATCCCTATAGGAGAAAACAGAGTGAAACCTCAAAATGAAACCGGTTACTGCCAACGAACGGTTTCACCTAGAAGAACGAAATTTGGCGAACCAAGTGGGATTGGTGTACTGATCATTACCTGAAAGTTTCATCAAGATTGGGTGAAAAAGTGTGTGCTGAGATTTCAGGCAACTCGTAGTTTTTTGGAAGCTTGGCAGGCCCTTTCCATGAAAGTGATTCTCGCCAGTCTCTGCTTCGGGCTACATCAACAGCAAACAAGCCATAGAGATAGAACTTGAAACTGCTTTATGGTGTCAAGTTTCAAAGAGCTAGCACAAACCGTGTTTGATTTAGAGTTCCAAATACATGTATCCCTATATGAGAATATTTGAGTGAAACCTCAAAATGAAACCGGTTACTGCCAACGAACGGTTTCACCTAGAAGAACGAAATTTGGTGAGCCAAGTGGGATTGGTGTACTGATCATTACCTGAAAGTTTCATCAAGATTGGGTGAAAAAGTGTGTGCTGAGATTTCAGGAAACTCGTAGTTTTTTGGAAGCTTGGCAGGCCCTTTCCATGAAAGTGATTCTCGCCAGTCTCTGCTTAGGGCTACATCAACAGCAAACAAACCATAGAGATAGAACTTGAAACGGCTTTATGGTGTCAAGTTTCAAAGAGCTAGCACAAACCGTGTTTGATTTAGAGTTCCAAATACATGTATCCCTGTAGGAGAAAACAGAGTGAAACCTCAAAATGAAACCGGTTACTGCCAACGAACGGTTTCACCTAGAAGAACGAAATTTGGCGAGCCAAGTGGGATTGGTGTACTGATCATTACCTGAAAGTTTCATCAAGATTGGGTGAAAAAGTGTGTGCTGAGATTTCAGGCACTCGTAGTTTTTTGGAAGCTTGGCAGGCCCTTTCCATGAAAGTGATTCTCGCCAGTCTCTGCTTAGGGCTACATCAACAGCAAACAAACCATAGAGATAGAACTTGAAACTGCTTTATGGTGTCAAGTTACAAAGAGCTAGCACAAACCGTGTTTGATTTAGAGTTCCAAATACATGTATCCCTATAGGAGAAAACAGAGTGAAACCTCAAAATGAAACCGGTTACTGCCAACGAACGGTTTCACCTAGAAGAACGAAATTTGGCGAGCCGAGTGGGATTGGTGTACTGATCATTACCTGAAAGTTTCATCAAGATTGGGTGAAAAAGTGTGTGCTGAGATTTCAGGCAACTCGTAGTTTTTTGGAAGCTTGGCAGGCCCTTTCCATGAAAGTGATTCTCGCCAGTCTCTGCTTAGGGCTACATCAACAGCAAACAAACCATAGAGATAGAACTTGAAACTGCTTTATGGTGTCAAGTTTCAAAGAGCTAGCACAAACCGTGTTTGATTTAGAGTTCCAAATACATGTATCCCTATAGGAGAAAACAGAGTGAAACCTCAAAATGAAACCGGTTACTGCCAACGAACGGTTTCACCTAGAAGAACGAAATTTGGCGAGCCAAGTGGGATTGGTGTACTGATCATTACCTGAAAGTTTCATCAAGATTGGGTGAAAAAGTGTGTGCTGAGATTTCAGGCAACTCGTAGTATTTTGGAAGCTTGGCAGGCCCTTTCCATGAAAGTGATTCTCGCCAGTCTCTGCTTAGGGCTACATCAACAGCAAACAAACCATAGAGATAGAACGTGAAACTGCTTTATGGTGTCAAGTTTCAAAGAGCTAGCACAAACCGTGTTTGATTTAGAGTTCCAAATACATGTATCCCTATAGGAGAAAACAGAGTGAAACCTCAAAATGAAACCGGTTACTGCCAACGAACGGTTTCACCTAGAAGAATGAAATTTGGCGAGCCAAGTGGGATTGGTGTACTAATCATTACCTGAAAGTTTCATCAAGATTGGGTGAAAAAGTGTGTGCTGAGATTTCAGGCAACTCGTAGTTTTTTGGAAGCTTGGCAGGCCCTTTCCATGAAAGTGATTCTCGCCAGTCTCTGCTTAGGGCTATATCAACAGCAAACGAACCATAGAGATAGAACTTGAAACTGCTTTATTGTGTCAAGTTTCAAAGAGCTAGCACAAAGCGTGTTTGATTTAGAGTTCCAAATACATGTATCCCTATAGGAGAAAACAGAGTGAAACCTCAAAATGAAACCGGTTACTGCCAACGAACATTTTCACCTAGAAGAACGAAATTTGGCGAGCCAAGTGGGATTGGTGTACTGATCATTACCTGAAAGTTTCATCAAGATTGGGTGAAAAAGTGTGTGCTGAGATTTCAGGCAACTCGTAGTTTTTTGGAAGCTTGGCAGGCCCTTTCCATGAAAGTGATTCTCGCCAGTCTCTGCTTAGGGCTACATCAACAGCAAACAAACCATAGAGATAGAACTTGAAACTGCTTTATGGTGTCAAGTTTCAAAGAGCTAGCACAAACCGTGTTTGATTTAGAGTTCCAAATACATGTATCCCTATAGGAGAAAACAGAGTGAAACCTCAAAATGAAACCGGTTACTGCCAACGAACGGTTTCACCTAGAAGAACGAAATTTGGCGAGCCGAGTGGGATTGGTGTACTGATCATTATCTGAAAGTTTCATCAAGATTGGGTGAAAAAGTGTGTGCTGAGATTTCAGGCAACTCGTAGTTTTTTGGAAGCTTGGCAGGCCCTTTCCATGAAAGTGATTCTCGCCAGTCTCTGCTTAGGGCTACATCAACAGCAAACAAACCATAGAGATAGAACTTGAAACTGCTTTATGGTGTCAAGTTTCAAAGAGCTAGCACAAACCGTGTTTGATTTAGAGTTCCAAATACATGTATCCCTATAGGAGAAAACAGAGTGAAACCTCAAAATGAAACCGGTTACTGCCAACGAACGGTTTCACCTAGAAGAACAAAATTTGGCGAGCCAAGTGGGATTGGTGTACTGATCATTATCTGAAAGTTTCATCAATATTAGGTGAAAAAGTGTGTGCTGAGATTTCAGGCAACTCGTAGTTTTTTGGAAGCTTGGCAGGCCCCTTCCATGAAAGTGATTCTCGCCAGTCTCTGCTTAGGGCTACATCAACAGCAAACAAACCATAGAGATAGAACTTGAAACTGCTTTATGGTGTCAAGTTTCAAAGAGCTAGCACAAACCGTGTTTGATTTAGAGTTCCAAATACATGTATCCCTGTAGGAGAAAACAGAGTGAAACCTCAAAATGAAACCGGTTACTGCCAACGAACGGTTTCACCTAGAAGAACGAAATTTGGCGAGCCAAGTGGGATTGGTGTACTGATCATTACCTGAAAGTTTCATCAAGATTGCGTGAAAAAGTGTGTGCTGAGATTTCAGGCACTCGTAGTTTTTTGGAAGCTTGGCAGGCCCTTTCCATGAAAGTGATTCTCGCCAGTCTCTGCTTAGGGCTACATCAACAGCAAACAAACCATAGAGATAGAACGTGAAACTGCTTTATGGTGTCAAGTTTCAAAGAGCTAGCACAAACCGTGTTTGATTTAGAGTTCCAAATACATGTATCCCTATAGGAGAAAACAGAGTGAAACCTCAAAATGAAACCGGTTACTGCCAACGAACGGTTTCACCTAGAAGAACGAAATTTGGCGAGCCGAGTGGGATTGGTGTACTGATCATTACCTGAAAGTTTCATCAAGATTGGGTGAAAAAGTGTGTGCTGAGATTTCAGGCAACTCGTAGTTTTTTGGAAGCTTGGCAGGCCCTTTCCATGAAAGTGATTCTCGCCAGTCTCTGCTTAGGGCTACATCAACAGCAAACAAACCATAGAGATAGAACTTGAAACTGCTTTATGGTGTCAAGTTTCAAAGAGCTAGCACAAACCGTGTTTGATTTAGAGTTCCAAATACATGTATCCCTATAGGAGAAAACAGAGTGAAACCTCAAAATGAAACCGGTTACTGCCAACGAACGGTTTCACCTAGAAGAACGAAATTTGGCGAGCCAAGTGGGATGTGTACTGATCATTACCTGAAAGTTTCATCAAGATTGGGTGAAAAAGTGTGTGCTGAGATTTCAGGCAACTCGTAGTATTTTGGAAGCTTGGCAGGCCCTTTCCATGAAAGTGATTCTCGCCAGTCTCTGCTTAGGGCTACATCAACAGCAAACAAACCATAGAGATAGAACGTGAAACTGCTTTATGGTGTCAAGTTCAAAGAGCTAGCACAAACCGTGTTTGATTTAGAGTTCCAAATACATGTATCCCTATAGGAAGAAAACAGAGTGAAACCTCAAAATGAAACCGGTTACTGCCAACGAACGGTTTCACCTAGAAGAATGAAATTTGGCGAGCCAAGTGGGATTGGTGTACTGATCATTACCTGAAAGTTTCATCAAGATTGGGTGAAAAAGTGTGTGCTGAGATTCAGGCAACTCGTAGTTTTTTGGAAGCTTGGCAGGCCCTTTCCATGAAAGTGATTCTCGCCAGTCTCTGCTTAGGGCTATATCAACAGCAAACGAACCATAGAGATAGAACTTGAAACTGCTTTATTGTGTCAAGTTTCAAAGAGCTAGCACAAAGCGTGTTTGATTTAGAGTTCCAAATACATGTATCCTATAGGAGAAAACAGAGTGAAACCTCAAAATGAAACCGGTTACTGCCAACGAACGGTTTCACCTAGAAGAACGAAATTTGGCGAGCCAAGTGGGATTGGTGTACTGATCATTACCTGAAAGTTTCATCAAGATTGGGTGAAAAAGTGTGTGCTGAGATTTCAGGCAACTCGTAGTTTTTTGGAAGCTTGGCAGGCCCTTTCCATGAAAGTGATTCTCGCCAGTCTCTGCTTAGGGCTACATCAACAGCAAACAAACCATAGAGATAGAACTTGAAACTGCTTTATGGTGTCAAGTTTCAAAGAGCTAGCACAAACCGTGTTTGATTTAGAGTTCCAAATACATGTATCCCTATAGGAGAAAACAGAGTGAAACCTCAAAATGAAACCGGTTACTGCCAACGAACGGTTTCACCTAGAAGAACGAAATTTGGCGAGCCAAGTGGGATTGGTGTACTGATCATTACCTGAAAGTTTCATCAAGATTGGGTGAAAAAGTGTGTGCTGAGATTTCAGGCAACTCGTAGTATTTTGGAAGCTTGGCAGGCCCTTTCCATGAAAGTGATTCTTGCCAGTCTCTGCTTAGGGCTACATCAACAGCAAACAAACATAGAGATAGAACGTGAAACTGCTTTATGGTGTCAAGTTTCAAAGAGCTAGCACAAACCGTGTTTGATTTAGAGTTCCAAATACATGTATCCCTATAGGAGAAAACAGAGTGAAACCTCAAAATGAAACCGGTTACTGCCAACGAACGGTTTCACCTAGAAGAATGAAATTTGGCGAGCCAAGTGGGATTGGTGTACTGATCATTACCTGAAAGTTTCATCAAGATTGGGTGAAAAAGTGTGTGCTGAGATTTCAGGCAACTCGTAGTTTTTTGGAAGCTTGGCAGGCCCTTTCCATGAAAGTGATTCTCGCCAGTCTCTGCTTAGGGCTATATCAACAGCAAACGAACCATAGAGATAGAACTTGAAACTGCTTTATTGTGTCAAGTTTCAAAGAGCTAGCACAAAGCGTGTTTGATTTAGAGTTCCAAATACATGTATCCCTATAGGAGAAAACAGAGTGAAACCTCAAAATGAAACCGGTTACTGCCAACGAACGGTTTCACCTAGAAGAACGAAATTTGGCGAGCCAAGTGGGATTGGTGTACTGATCATTACTGAAAGTTTCATCAAGATTGGGTGAAAAAGTGTGTGCTGAGATTTCAGGAAACTCGTAGTTTTTTGGAAGCTTGGCAGGCCCTTTCCATGAAAGTGATTCTCGCCAGTCTCTGCTTAGGGCTACATCAACAGCAAACAAACCATAGAGATAGAACTTGAAACTGCTTTATGGTGTCAAGTTTCAAAGAGCTAGCACAAACCGTGTTTGATTTAGAGTTCCAAATACATGTATCCCTATAGGAGAAAACAGAGTGAAACCTCAAAATGAAACCGGTTACTGCCAACGAACGGTTTCACCTAGAAGAACGAAATTGGCGAGCCAAGTGGGATTGGTGT